>NW_026562467.1:84169-121147 GCF_027474105.1 Poeciliopsis prolifica | reverse complement strand
CACCCACACACACACACACACACACACGCACGCACGCACGCACGCACACACACACACGCGCGCAGGCCCACGGGGAGTGGGTCTGAATGGAAACCAGACCTGCTGTGGTCCTTTCAGAACCGCTCATAAAGATGATGTGCAACAACACTCACAGATTCACTGAGGGGCCGCTGGAAACACGAGCCCAGATCCACGGTCGCCATTGATCGGGCCCCTTGCAGTCCCTCCGGACCCCTTTAATGGAGCCACACCAGGTCTCGGACACACCGCTCAGCGTCCCCTCACCCCCCACTGGCCGTGATCACCTCCGGGGGGCAGCAGCTTCTCTCATCCTGCTATTTCATCATTGGAGGGTCTGATTCCCCTTTGCGCCCTCATCTGCAGAACCCCCTCCGGGAACGAACCTCTTCCTGATTGGCACCCAGTGAGCGGCGTCTACTTTGATTACTCATGTAAATACACCTGCTCCACCTTCACTGGCTCCATCTTATCACAACAGCAGCGTTGCTCCCACTTCCAGCCCTGGAAACGTGTGATAATATTGCTGCTCGGTTCTGCGGGGCACCACAAAGCAGACAGTCACAAGGAAACATTAAAACATTCATGCAGCCGCGCGCGCTCCGGCTGTCGCATCAGACTGTGTGTTTTTGTGTCTGTGGGAGCAATAATAAAAAGCTTATAACGCATTAAAATGAAAGACACGCAGAGGTTTGGGTTTCTGAGTGAGGTACAGAAGTTTTGTGGGGTTAAAGGTGGAGTTTGCTCTGCAGGTAAAGACTCCTGCAGCTGGACAGGCGGCTGGAGTCAGACTGACACCAGGAAGCTGCAGACGGACATCAGTTGATGCTCAGCGCTGCATCGCGATTTCCTCAAAGCTTTTATGATCTGGCAGCAATTTACAACTTCAATAATCTGACCCGGAGGTTTTATTCTTCTTGATAAATTTACTTTTGATACATTGAAAAAATGCCGCAGATTTACGGGTTTAATTACAAGTTCAAGTGGCTCCGATGCGCTGATATTAATGATGGCTTTAATTGGCGGGGCTGCAGCAGCGGGAGCAGTTAAAGCATGCGGTCTGTCTGTCTGTCTGTCTGTCGGTGGCTTCAGGAGGACATGTTGTGGAGGGGAAAAAACACGCGGCGCGGCTCTTTGTTCAGCGGAGCTGCTGCAAAACCTTTTTTTTTTCCAAACGGGAAATGTGTGAGGGCTTTTACTGATGCCCCACTCCACCCACCACATCCACATCCACCCCCCCACCGCATAAGGTCTGCAACGCCTGTCTGACAACTCCCTTTCTCTTCACGCACAGCCCCCCACGCCCCCGCCCCCCGGCCCAGACACCCGCTCTGCCGCCTATACATAACATCCTGATGCGCAGCGCGGTGACCTGCCGCAAAGCACACAGAGGTGGGCGGACCCCCCCCCCCCCCCTCATCCCTCCAACCTCATTCTGCTTTTTCTTTCTCTATAAAATCGCCACTAACTCCTCGACTCCTAAATCCCCACTCTTCCCTGTGTGCGCGCGGAAGCTGCTGCTGATTTCCACCCCACCACCATCATCATCTTCATCATCATCGTGGAGTTGACATCATCTTTTTCTCCAGCAGATGACCATGTGCGCGCTTGCTCTTGCAACCTTTAAGTGACTGTTTACATCCCGGATGGCTTCTTCTTCTTACATAAGTCACCAAAAATATAAATATGCAGCTCGCTGCGCTGCCGCAGCTCCGCAGCGCGGCTGCGTTTCTGCGCCTGCATGCGGCGCAGGAGGCGAGCTGAACGCTTCCTCCTTCCTGCACAGGAGATGGGCTGGATGTGGGCCGCCACATGCTGGCGAACCTGAGACGGAATTGTACGGAGGGAGGGAGGGAGGCTCGTTTTTTGTCTCACTGAGGACGGAGGGAGGAGAGGAGAGGAGGAGGGGGGGTCGGTGTAAAACCAGACTGGGTGGAGCAACGCATCGGGCCGACCCATCCACCGAGCAGACGTCCGGAGCTCCGTACTGTACCGAGAGTCTGGCGGATGGAGAGAGATGGGGGGCGGTCTGTGGGAGGGACTAGCGCAAAGAGGGAAGGAGGAGGGGTAAGGAGGAGGAGGAGGAGGAGGCGGCACGGTGCTGTTTCTCCAGTCTCTTTCCCCTGTCTTTGTCTCACACACTCTTTTGTTAGCCATGCCTAGCCTGCTGGTTCTAGCAGGGATCATGGAGAAAAATGGGGGCTACGGCGGGGATCTGGCCGGCTCCGGCTTCGGCGGCGAAGGTCTCCTCGTGGCGCCCGACGAGGAGGAGGACGACTCCCGCGCCCTCAGGGTCGCGCTCGGCCAGTTGTCGCTGCTGGGGCTCGGAGAAGGCGAGGACGGCGGCGGCGGAGCCCCGACAACAGGAGTGCAGGACCGGAGCAACAATAACAACAACAACCACCACCACAACCACGCCAACAGCGTCGGGGGCGGCGGGGACGCGGCCATCCTGCAGGGGAAGAGCAAGTTGTGCGCCCTGTACGACAGCTCCTCAGCAGAGACTAAAGGACGAGGCTGCAACATAACAGAATGCGTCCCGGTGCCCAGCTCCGAACATGTGGCCGAGATAGTGGGGAGGCAAGGTAAACCGCAGCCCGCTCGTTATTTCCCTACAAACTTCCTGCTTTTCTCCCCCTCAGACAGGCTGCATGCCTCCCTGAGCTGCTCGCTTGTTGTTCTCCAACTGTTACCTGGTGTTATTTGACAAAGAAAAGGGAGTGGTGTGGGCTCCTTTTTTATAGCTACTCCTCAGAGGCATCAGCCTCCCACTTTTTCTTTTTCCGCTTCAAATGTTTCAAGTTCTCATCTTTCCACAGAAACCATCCGCTCACCCGTTTTGCGCTCATTTCTCGCTCTTTTTGAGCGCATTTGCGCAGAGGGAAGGGGGGCGGAGAGGGTGGGAAACACTGGGAGAAAGCTCCCTTCCCTCCTGGGCGAATGATTCCACATCCACGCCATCAATGTCAGCGCGCAGACACGCGCTGTGGAGCAGGAGAGCGCAGCTTCCTTTGTCGTCTGAGACGCGCCAGACTGTTCAAAAAAAAAAAAAAAAAAAAAGAAAAAAACATGCAACTGGCGAGGAGGGGGGCGTCTTTTAGTCTCAACCCAACAACATCACCAAATATTAGTCATCTGGCCTTAAAAAGTGCTGGATGTTTCAACCCCCTCGTTTTTATTGCCCAGCTTGTTGTTTACGTTGCGCACTGGCCCAGTGACACAATTGGACAAAGGAAGCGTGGTCACCTTGTTGTTGTTTCTTTGCTCTTCACATCAGACAGTTGGAAAGTTTAGATCCCAAAAGCAGGTTGAGATAATAATTTTCCTGTTTTTCTTTTCTGCTGAACAAAGAGTGGAAGATGAGTGACGACAGCTGTCAAACAAAGGTGTGTGTCTGGGGTGGGGTGCGATCTAACAGGAGGAGGGGGGGCATTGATTTGGGGAACCCAGCCAGAAGTTGCATCAGTATTTTTTGCAGAAGTTTCTGCAGACAAGCCTGAAGAACGGGCAGGGGAGTGTTTTCTGTATTGATTGGAGGGGGTGCTACCCTGATGGGCAGAGGAAGTGGAAGCTGAATGGTCTGGCGGTGCCTTGGAGCCCCGTTTGGGTGCACACCCTCCAAGCCACATGGCTGTCTGTCAGGCTGGGGAGCCAGAGGGGGGCTGGGCTCTGAGCAGGCACAAAGACTGCAGGGTGGGTGAGGTTCCGTAGGTAAAATCCAGCTTTACCTCAAACCAGACGTCCGTAATACCATCAGGGTTCCAGAGGAGCTGCTTTTGCAGACTGCCCAACCCCCGCTGCATTACATTTTGTGGATTCGGTGCTGCTGAGTGCCCCTTGTTTCCCTCTGCGACTCCCACTCTCCACTCTGAAGTGTGGGTTTTGGATTTTAATGGGATAACTGTTGACGGACAGAGAGGACCAGCGATTGGGGTGGTTTTACGTCTAATTTGGAGGGAACTGAGGTGAGCCTGCTTTGCTTTGGTTGGCTCTATGGTCACACCCCCCTACTCTGTCTGGGTAAAGCTGGAGCTTCCTGTCATGAAGGGATGATTATTTTTTCTCTCCTGTCAGCCGATGCTCTTGCAGCCTCCTCTCCTCTGATGAAGCATGGCTTTGTTTTGAATCACCTTGTTCACTACAGTTTAGCAGAATGAGTGTGAATCTGTCTCCTGTGACCTTAATTCTGCTCTTGATTAATTCATCCTTGCCTGTTTTATTTATTGATAATCCTTTAATTAAGAGACTAATGTGTACTTGTTCAAATTTAGGATGTAGTTTGGGAAAGGGAATTGAATAGTTCCTTAAGCCCCTGTGTCATGAGCGGGTTTATTAGCCTAATGCTGTGCTGTGGCCTTAGAGGGCATTTTCAGAATTGGGGCACGAGTTGCTCTAACCCCTCTGAGTATCACCACCATCCCTCGCTCCGTACTGCCGCTTCCCGGAAAGTGACTGTTCCTGAGCGAAGTGGGTCTGTGTGGCGGCGTTAGAAAGTAGACGTTTCGCCGGTTAGCGATGATTTTACCGGGTTAGCCAGAGAGTTGGACCGGCCTCCTTGAAGCATGTTACAGTGAACACGGGAGCCCACCTTAACGAGGAGCGAACACGCGCAGGACTGCTGACGTTTCTTGACCTGGCAATCCATCCAGAAACGACGCATGTCCTGCTCTGTCCTCCCACAAGGTCAGGGATTCTAATGAAAGAACATTGCCCTGCGCTCACTCAGATCAGGATGCTGTCTTAAAAGCACTTCATAGGGTAAGCTCATAAACAAGGATCGAAAACAGGCAGATGTGGAGACAGAAACGACGTGGCTGTGGGTTGACAGCATCGCAGGTTCAAGGAGAGGTCAGCAATGTAGCTAAAGTGTGAAGTTCACCAAATCCGCCACGTTTGTGCAGATCGACGCTTCTCCATGTTCTCCTTGGTGAGCTGTAATTCAGAGCAACAATACTGTGGAGCCGGAGACCTCATAAATCATGGTAATTAGTCTGAATATCGTTTGCTGGTGAAACATTAATAAGTGGAAGCAGTCAACAGGAGCAACACAACTAAATTAGATGGATTTCCACCAGTTATCCTTTAACATAATTATCAGGAAAGTCTTGTTGGCTTGCTTAAAAATCTCTGAAATGTCTTTTCAGGTTGCAAAATAAAAGCTCTGCGAGCCAAGACCAACACCTACATCAAGACCCCCGTTCGAGGAGAGGAGCCTGTGTTTTTAATCACCGGCCGGAAGGAAGACGTTGCACTGGCCCGCCGTGAAATCATCTCTGCTGCAGAGCACTTCTCCATGCTCCGCGCCTCCCGCAACAAGCTGGGGGTGTCCTTCAGCGGCTCCCCGCCCACGCCTCTGCCGGGTCAGACCACCATTCAGGTGAGAGTGCCATACCGCGTTGTGGGGCTGGTAGTGGGGCCTAAGGGCTCCACCATTAAGCGCATCCAGCAGCAGACCTGCACGTACATCGTGACCCCGAGCCGAGACCGTGACCCCGTCTTCGAGATCACGGGTTCCCCGAGCAACGCTGAGCGCGCCCGCGAGGAGATCGAGGCGCACATCGCCTTCCGAACAGGAGGCCTGCATGACCACAACAACGAGAACGACTGTCTGGGGCCCAACGGTGGAAGTAGCCCGGCGGGCAGCACCGGCGGTCTGGAGAGCCGGCTACAGCAGGTGTGGGGGCTGCAGGGGGGCCAGCGCAAGCCTCTCACCAGCAGCTACCGCCAGAACTTCTCAGATGCCATGGTTGGAGGTGGGAGCGGAGGAGGAGGAGGAGAGGGAGGGGGGATCTACAACAAGAGCAACTTCTCCAGCTCCGGAGAGAAACCTTGCTCGTATTTTGGATCTGAGGGCACCCAGGGCTGGGGGGACCCTGACTACCCCAAACAGGTGTCCTTTTACACCCAGCAGCGCTCCAAAAGCTTCGGTGGCCTCCCGCTGCCCCTGACCAGACTCTCTCCTGGGTTACCAGAGCCCTGCGGAGGCGGGACCCCCAACAACTCAGTCACCAGCATCGTGTCCGGCTCGCCTCACGCCCAGGCTCGCCGCGCCCACAGCGAGCCCGCCTCGGCCGGGGACGGCTTCCCGGGCCGCCTGCCGGTGCCGGACTCTCCGCCGGCCACCGTGCGGGACTGCATGACCTGCTTCGAGAGCAAAGTGACGGCTGCCTTGGTGCCCTGTGGCCACAACCTGTTCTGCATGGAGTGCGCCATCCGAATCTGTGAGCTGAACCACCCGGAGTGCCCGGTGTGCCACACCCAGGTCACTCAGGCCATCCGGATATTCTCCTAAAGAACCACGTCCGTTTTATCCTTAGTTTCCTCAGTGTTTCTTCAATAAATATTTACTGTTCTTATGATTACTATTATTATTATCATTATTATTATATACGTTTTTGTTTTTCAGAAAATTTAAAAACAATCAAGCAGATATTTTAGAAGGCCTGCTTGCTTTACTAAAAAGTATAAGAAATATTTTTAAGTTTTTCTTTTTATATATATATGCATATATATTTTATAAAAGTTTTGTTTATAAGAGAAGTATAGTACCTTGCATTTTCAGTTTTTTGACTGCTGCTGTTTTTCATTCATTAATCTCAGTGTAGGCAGAGGTAGACAGTAATGTGAACATTTTATTCTTCGATTATTTTTTTTGTTTTTTTACCTTAAAGTGGGTTTTACTGAAGGAAACAGATGATTGATGAGGAACCCAATCTGCACTTGACTGACCTACAAAGTCAAAGTTGTTACTAGAAGGAATAAAAAAATAACTTATTGCACCTTACAATCATCTTGGTCTAAAACAGGATTGTTAAAATCGTACCTAGAGAAATTCAAAAGCAGCAGATGTGAAGTTAAACTCGACGTTTTCAGTTAAACTGTGATTGTGGGTTCGGATAATTGGTCCAAAGTATTTTGGCTAAAGGATAAAAGCGTATGGGTTCGTTCCAGTCAGGATCCATGCAGAAAGAGATGAAGCAAATCTTTATTTCATTAAAAAACAGATTTAAAAGGGATAGGATTTTAATTATTTATAGAAACTGCTTGAATTTTATGGATATTATTCAGAGAGGATGAGGGTTGCTGTAAAGGTGGGGATTCTCCGTCCGCTAGCCGTTGGTGACGCTCTGGTCACTGCAGTGTGTTGAAAAGACTCGGTGATGCTTTGCTGCTTGTGGCTCTTGAAAAGCATGTGGCTCCTCGGTTGGCTTAAAGCGCTGATTTAATTTGCGAGGCCAAAAAGCCTTGGAATCCATCCAGTTGGCCCCTTTTTGATATTCCCCAAGGACTTGTCTCAAAGCCACCTTAACCACGCTTTTATTGTGTCGTGCGGTCGTTTGGCCGCGTCCGGCTAACAATGGAGGACGAGGCGGGAGCCCCCCTCTCGTGTCCTCGGAGAACCTTAAGATTGGACGGAAGCTGAATGAAACGTCTCCTGAATCAGCAGCAGCAGCAGCAGATTAAAGGAGCAGATACTGTAAAACACAGAGTCCAGGGCTGGTAATCCTTTCTCCTGCGAGGGGCCTTCCGTCCCCCCCTGTAATTAGCAGAGCTGTACAGGAGCAGGTGTTTGGCGGCGCGCTGCGGATCTGACCCTGAGTTTGGAGGTCTCGCCTAGCCCCTTTCTTTCTCTCTTTTCTCTGGGAGTGGCTTTCATGCCTCCCTCCACCGGTGCTGCTGGCTTACAGTTGGACCGTTTGCTTTTGAGCCGTATTGTCTGCGCCTTCGGTGGCGGCCGGCGTGGGCCACGGAGCGCTCGGACACGGCCTGGATTCGCTCATTGATAATTAGGCAAATGGGTCGGTCCAGGTGCGGACCGTGCGGGGACTCTGGACCCCCGGACCACTGAAGGGAGCTGGGCGAATAGGAAACCCCTCCTTTTCCCCCCTGCTCCTTTTCTTACCCAAACGGGGACAAGGAGAGGGGGTGCACTCTTTTGTCCCAAAACACACATGGACACAGAAAGACACTAGCCGCATTGGCAGCCGTGAAATAAAATGGAGGTTTAGGAGAGACATTCATAATCCAGTTACCTGGAATATTTATTCCAGTTGATGAAAAGCAAAGCGTTTAGTGATCATATCACAGGGGGCCCGTGTTAATCCCCCTCTTTGGGTGCCATCTGTGGGACAGTTTCTACTGTAAGGGGCATTCCATGACTGGCCCTTCGCCTCCAACGGCCCGGCCCCCAACCCGCGTTACTTTCACAATGAAATCAGACTATTGTAATTGACAGGAAGGCAGAGGAAACGCCCCATTTAACCAGCACTCATGCTGAATCAAATTACACACCCGCTGCGTCTGCCTTAGCCCCAGCCTGGGGATTTCTGAGGGCTAGAGCAATGGATCGGGGGGCTGGGGGATTAAAGCTGTTGAATGATGGGAGGGAGTAAGGGAGGAGTATACTTCAAGACAAAAAAAAAAAAAAAAAAAAAAAAAAAAAAAGAAAAAAAAGGAGGAAAAAACCCCTGCAGACCGAGCAGCTCTGCTGATCAGCAGGTCTTTGAGCGAGTGTTGAGCTGCTGTCACATGTGGGTCGGCACCGGCGACCCAGCAGGCCTGAATAATTTGGGGGTCTCCTTTTAACAAAACAAATCCAGTCTTCAGGGCCAAAAAGCCCCTTCTCTAAAGGAAAAACAAAATGAAGGCGAAGGAGAAGTGACCGCTGGCATGGTTGCAGCGAGAGCACCGGACTGACATCGAAAGTTCCCAGAAATCTGTGAGGAGGACTGAGTTTTAGCGAAGGAGGAATTGCACAGAGGTCTGGCCGAAGCTTTCAGCGTCACAACGAGGCGGGGGCGACCCCCGCTCTTTGAACTTAGTATTTTTTTGTTTGTTTTATTTCTGCCTTAATGTTTTTTATGGAATATTGCCATTGCTTTGGCTGACAAGGTAGCAACTTTGGCCTTTTGATACAGTACCACTCCCCAATAACCAACTTTGTAAAGAAGTTATTTTTGGAAAAGAAGAATGTGAATCAAACCGCTCGGGTGGGGATTAGGGGGGACTCTGGACATTAGGCTCTTTAAAAACACATGACTTAAAGAAAAAAAAAAAGAATAAAGCACCTTATAAAACACGCGCATCTGATTAATACCAAACCGACCGCTGATGGTGAAATCTATCTCACAATCTGAAAGACACGCACATAAGGATTCCCTATCATTTTTTTTCTTGTGTGGTTTGGTGATTCTTGTGCTCAGTAGTGACAATTTGGGAGCTCTCATCATTTTTCCCCTCTTTTCAGTTTTGCACTGGTTTAACAAAGATGTCTTATTGGAGGTTCTCCCGGTTTAGACGCTGTAAGTTAAGGAGTGTTCTTCGTGTGAAGGCACCGTGTTGTAAATATGCTGTGTGTTTCAGCTAGGAAGAGCCAGACGCAGGCCCGCCTAAAGTGAGTTTTTCATTATTTTTTAACAATCTCAAAGTGTCATCGTCGATGTTTTAGAATGAATTTAAAAAACAAGCTAGGAGATAAAATGTTTATATATGCGCCCTGTCACCCTTTTGACTATATTAGTATATTAGATAGATCCATACATGTAAGAAATATTATTTACCAAGTATGTCATCCAAATATAGATAAGCAGACACTACTATAAACAGTAAGAATGAATTTTATGAAGCCACTGATGTATCCAGTCTTAAGTAAATAGGCAAATATTTAAGAACTTTTAGCCCCTATAGAAGAAATCAGTTTTTATTTATCAGGAAAGCAATAATAGGAGGATACTGGGAGTCAGCTCTTTGAATAATGTTCTGTTTAGAAACTGACCTTCGTTATTAGCATAATCCCACTTCATTTCTGTCTTTTAGTGACCTGAAAGTGTTGAACAGCTTCAGGGTTAGTTCGGGATTTTAATCATGTTTGTATCAATCATATTCAGGACTTTTATTTTGCTAAAGAGTCCGGCAAGGTTTACAGCTTCTGATGGACTGATGGCATGATGCCGTCGTTTTATCCTTATTTTGCACCGCAATGATTTATTTTTTTCTTTACTTTGAAAGAAAAAGGTCAGATTTAACCAAAGAACAGAAGAGAGAGCTAACTTATTACATCGTTTTAACCAATCTAGCATAAAAATCTGCCTTTTTATTTGCAGTTTACTGAACTAAGAAGTGATCCTACAGATTGAAAAACTCCCAAAAGTGAAATTAAACACCACTAGCAGACAGAACTGCCCAGAAATCAGGTTATGTTTGAGCCACTAAACGAGGACTTTTGACTAAACTGAAACCAGATTGAGATCAAATCCAAACTTCAGACTCATTATGACGAGTTTTTTAAATATTCTGTATTTAACTTACTCTTAAGTTCACCTGCATGATACTCAAAACTATTACAATAGGTAAGATTTATCAAGAAGAAACTCATAAAAGGATCCAGCAGCCTGATATCTAAAGTGTATAAAAGCTTTAAGACCTTAAAGAGAACATCAGTTTAAAATCATATATTTACTGTGTAGTTTAACTGATTGAAACATAGTTTAACTCCTAAGAATATAAGTTTCATTTGTCCAGCTCACCTGGAGTACGGACTTCCTGCGGAGAAGCAGAGGGTGGGACAACTCAGTGATACATTATGTTTGTGTTAGTATTATTTACTATATTGTATTAAGGTTGCTATTATAGTAAAAAGTAGATGTTTTTCTTCTCTTAATATCAAAAAGGTCTTTATGCATTTCTGTAGAAGCCCTTTTAAAGGAGTGATAGGAAATCCTTATTTTTCAATGGATGCACTTAAGCAATTCTACCAACCTGTCAGTCACACATTGAACAAGCAATGCATTTGAATGTAAAAAGAAATAAAAAAATGGGGGAAAAATAAACTAATGCACCCTTTTTTATTTTTCACAATTTACAAGTGAGCTTTAAGTTAGTTTTTTTGGAAGGAATTTGCAACAGGTTTTCGACGTAGTCTATATTTGAGTTCTTCCACATGCATTTATAGAAAGTAACTTAAAAATGAATAAAAAAACATATTACAGTTTTTCAGATCTATTTTGCTAACATGGGTTATTATTTCATAGAAAGCAGAGGAAAAAAGTCAGTATCTGGATGTTATTTATGGAAATGAAGCAACGTATTTATGAGTAACCTCAAGACATTTTGTTTTTTAATTAAAATGACAAGAAGTTAATATATTTCTAAACACAGGAAAGTCAGTTTCTACTAATAACTAAAAAGGAGAAGTTTTATTTATGAACGTTATGGACACTTTGCCCACGTGCTTCACAGTGGATGAAGTAGGTGGGAAGGAGTTTCCCCATAGCTGAAATTTTAACTTCATACATGCACTACTGCAACATCAGTGCATTAACAACGGAAGAACTACAGAAAATAATAGAATATTTTTAGAATTTGGAGATATTTTAGTCACAGAGCATCGATTTTGTGCCTCAACTCTATTTTTTCTTGCATCAGCATTCTTTGTGCAGTGCTGCTTGCTGTAACCCCCGCCCTTCCCAACCCCATGTTACTGACTGAACGCATTATTACTCATTTCCTCTGTAATCTAAACTCGCTTTTTTCTTATCAAAATGTAAAAGAAGAAAAACTGCAATGCTTGGAGTGAATGAGGCAGCTGTGACCCTCTCGCCCAGCAGGGCCACACACACACACACACACACACACACACACACCCACACACACACACACACACACACACACACACACACACACACACACACAACTTGTAAACACCTTCATTCACACATTTCTTACATCCACAACTCAGTCTGATCGATCCATGGCAACGGAGCGTGATCGGCTTAAAAAAAAAGCCTTTTTGATCGACTTTTCCTGATGCGTTAATTAGGTGAAGTGCAAGTTGAGGAGGAGCCAGCGCACTGTGTAGATCTGTGTAACTAAATGCAAACACACACACACAAACACTCCAGATTCATTACCGTACTAGTTTGCATGTATATTGTATGGTCACTTAGCCAGGAGAAACGGGGCGGCGGCACGTTCGCCCCGTTTCTTCGCTGTAGATTATCATAGTTGGAGTCTCTTTAGAAAAGCCGAAGGGAGTTTGGAGCCAGACGGAGACCATTTCAGTCCCCCGCACCAATGTCTGACCTCTCACTTAGAAAATGTGTTACGCTGCAAAAAAATAGCTTCCATTTGTACAAGAGACGAAACTTCTTCAGCCCGAAACGGATCAAATGCGTCCCAAACTCAGAGAGCACGGTTTTCCCGCTGCGTGTGAACGGTTGGGGACCGGCATGGCGCTCGCTGGTGAAACTCCGCCCTTTTCCAAAGAGGCCGATGCAGTCTGACAGTTTGTCTTCGGTAGCGTTTCCAATTTTTCCAGCACAGTAGGTGTTTCATACCGGTCTAATAGTGGTTGTAGTGCATTAGTTGTTTGGGGCCGGCAGCAGCCGCGTCCGGTTCTGGTTTCTCTGTGGACAGTGAGGGAGGCGTCGCCGCTGCGGCCCTCTGGGGAGGATCATTGATGGATGGGAAAAAAAAAAAAAAAAAAATATCTGAACTCTGTTACAGTGTGCCATGCCCTCACAAGGCAGGAAATATTGCAGGTTTATTTCTTATAGCACATGTTTTTTTGTGAATTACATTTTTGGAGACATTTTTATTATGATTATTATAATTATTATTGTATCTGCGCCATGTTAGTTCTGGTTCTTTGTTATTTTTTCAAGATTCAAAATGTATTGTAAATGTTTCTAATAAAACAAAAGGAAATGATTTCCAGTTTAAGCAGATTGTGTTTTTTTCCCTGAGAGTTTTGATGGCTAGATTGATCTGTAGATGATGACGATTAATATTTAATAATCAGTAATCAGAGGAAAAATATCAGCCTTCAGCACTTTGCAAACATCTTAAATTACACTGGACATTAGACGGTATGATAGTCAATAATGAGCTGGTTGTTTTTAAAACTGGAGACACATAAAAGATGAGCTATAACAAATCTGATTTATTTATTTATACATGTGCAGTCCAAATATACATACAACAGAATAAAGGCTTAAAAATGTCGACCTACACCCAGTTTAAGACTCGTGCTGATGTGGAAATAAACACCCTGTGTGTCTAACCTTTGGATTAAATCAAGCCCCTCCCTCCCTCCTCTATTCCACCATCAGACGCTAACAAACGCGGCCCTGGCTCCCGAACACAACCCCCACCGATCGGACAGGAAATAAAGACGAGTGAAAGTGAGGGCAGACCTCAGGGGGATCCCAGAAGGCAGAGACGTCTTCCAGTTACATACAGCAGAGAGCAGAGCCAGAGAGGAGTAGGTGAGCAGGCAGCGGAGGATTTCATTTACAGTAAAACAAGCCATCACTGTACATCAGAGACCACAGGGGCAGGGCAGGGCTGAGTGGCCTCACTATCTCATCCCCTGAAACCTAATCCATCCATCCATTCATTCATCCGTCCCAGCTAGCGGGCAGCTTGTCCGCGATTTTAAACCACATCTTTCCCCCCGTTGCCGCCGCGCAGCGAGGCTTCAGGGGAGAAAAGGTGAAACGGTCAGGATGGGAGCTGATATGCTCTACAGTTAACCCATCCAGCAGCGGCGGCGGGCGCAGCCATCCCATCCCACTTAGAGTCAACGCTGCGCAGAGGCTGGCGGGCGCATGACTCATCGTCGGAGCACAAAGTGTGTGAAGAGTAAGAGAGGCGCCCAAACAAAGATCAAAAGCACTGAGAGAGAAGCTGCTTGTCACCGACAGGGAAGGATGGAGCCAAACTCCCGATTCCTTCATGGAAAGACTTGTTTTAAACGAAAGAAAACAATCAAAATAAGAGAAAATCCCTTTTTTCTGTGAAGCAGTTAGTGTGGGAAACCCTTTGGCCAAACAAGACAAGCGTTAATAAATATAAAGGAGGACATAATTTTCTAAATATTGCAGAAAATGAAGGGAAACAGCAGTGAGAGAGGACTGCTTTTCAGTCTTCTGGGAGTGGATTTTTACAGCCCACCTTCCCAGGAGTGAGAAACGGAAAGGAAGCCTGCAAAATCCGGCTTTTAAGGAGAGAAACTGCAGAAGAAGGAGAAAAAAGGGCCTGGTAGCATGTTCAGTTTCACATCAGAACCTGAATCCATGGTGATGATGCGGCTTCTTATAAAATCCCAACCCTCCCACATCACATCCTGTCCATCCTTCCTATCTACACAAACCCAGCGGACACGTCCCTCTACCCGTCAGCGCCTCCGTCTGTCCCTCCGGCGCTGCGCTGAGACGAAGGAGGAGGTCAGTGGCGAGGTCTCAGTTGTTCTGGCAGCAGGCGCCCTTACTGGACGAGCTCTGGGTGGGCTCCACCGTGATGGGAACCACGTTGGAGGCCGGAGAGAAGTCCGAGTTGCCCTGGCCCGTCATCTGCCTCTGGGACACGATGTGGTAGATGGCTGCGGAGGACAGAGGGCGGTGAGAGACGGGACAGACAGCGGGACATTTTGGGATCAGGACGGTTGTCTCCAGACTCCTGGCAGCAGAGACGGATTCCTCCGTCCTGAACCGGCAACGCTCCGTCATGTGGAAGAATCCTCATTTCAACACGAAGCAGGTCATTAAATACATAAATACGTACAGAGTAATGCAAAAACAGACAGACTTCTTTTAGTTTTTCACCTCAACTTTGATGCAAGGCTGAGCAATAAATCAGTACACATCACGATAGATTCATCATCAATATCCGTAGTCAATACATGTCATTGAATATGCTATATTGTCACCTTCCTAATGGAATGGCAATTTTATTCCAAAGGTGACTTTTCTTGCCTAAATCCAAATTTTGGCAAAAAAATAAGTAGCAATTTTTAGTTGTTGTTGCCAAAATCGCATTTTCACACAATGACTAAGACCATTATATGAGGAAGCTGACAATAATCAATATACTTTTACCTTTTTTTGGCTAAATCATCTTTTAGCAAAAGAAAAAAAAGTGGGGGTGGGAGTGTGATGATTTTTGAAAAAATAAAAAATAAATCACTTTATTTAAGGAAAGTGATGATATAGAATATTCACTGAACTTTGAACCCGAACCGCGCAGCATTCTGGGAGATGTAGGAAAGCATTTGGCTGTTGAACCTTGTAAGTCAGGTTGGTGGCATCAACTAACTCTAGCAACAACCTGCTGAGTAACTTGTCATAACTGCGTAAAAATGAAAAAAACAAAAAAACTGTGGATGAAACCAGTTTTATCCACAAGTCACCAGTTCCGCAGCATCTCAAATATTTAAAACTAATAAACAATTAACGATAGACAATTATTTCATATCGATTGATATAAAATGTTAAAACAAGATAAGATTTTCAGCCCTGTTGTCCAGACCTAATTTGATGTTTTAATGAAAGAAGCACATAAACTTCAACTCAATTTGCTTTATTTTGAAAATAAAAATCTCTAAACTGTTGCATTCATTTGTACTCAACCCCCTTTTCTCTGACACTCCAAATTAAAGTCAAAATTGTAAATTTTGTTATATTTCTTTCGACTGTGACAAACGAACCAAACCATTTGAAAAACCTGTTTCGCTCCTCACCTCTGGGGGCGCTGCGGCAAGAACCACTGAAGTAAACGACACAAAAACCTCTAATGACGACACTGAGCGCAACTTCCTTCTTCACCAAATGTAAACTAAAGTCAGATGTTAATGGATGTAGGATTTATCTTGTGCATTTCTTCTTGGTTCCTTTTACCCAGAATGCCCTCTGTTGTAGTCCACTTCCTGTCGCCACTCCGTTTGCATTTAATTGTGGCTTAATTTAATCATAACAAGAAGAAATGCCAAAGAAATCCATTTTATGGATCGTCAGCAGTAATGTGCTACTGTGAGAGAAAACCAAACTAACACCATGAAACATGGTGGAGGCAGCATCATGCTGTGGGGAGGATTTTCTTTAAAAGTGACATGAAAGCTAATCAGGTAAGATTCCAAAAGGATGACCCCAACCTGAACTGTGCTGGATGGTTCAGATCAAAGCATTTGTATGTGTTTTGGTGGTCCAGTCAAAGTCCACGCCAAAATTTAACTGTAAATTTCTGAAAGCAATTGGAAATGGATATATTAACACTTTCCCTATCCAGACTCACTGAGCATGTATCATTTTTCTTCCACTCACAGTTGGTCAATTAATCTGATATGTTGCGTTTGTTGTAAAAGAAGCAGCTAAACGCGGCAAAACAACAAACTGAAATCGTCCGATGCCGGTGACCGAGCTGAGAAGAACTAAAACACTCCCACCAATGGGCTGTCTGTGAACCAACCACTGGACGTCTCATCGTCAGACTAAATGGAAAAGGCCAGAGCAGAATGCTGCACATTAAGACAGTTTGCTTAATTGCTGAAGAGCCGCTGCCCTTTAATCTCGTTAAAAAGCCGGCATCATTTACACAGTAGTTAGTACAGTTTACACTCTTTTTCCCCTACAAAAGTCCTAGCAGGCAGCTTTGCCTGTTTTCCCTGTGTGAGCCGAATGATTAATATATTTTGAAGGGCAACTTTGTTTACAGAGACTTCATAATCCATTTTACTTGTTTTTGGTTTATTTAGTTTGGATATTTAAAATGTCTTCCAGTTTCAGTGTTAAATGAAAATGAATTTATTTATCCTTGAGAGCACTCGTATGAACTTCCATTATTATGACATCTTCATGCTAGTATCATTTCAAAATGCTCCAAAGTTGATTTTAGTCTGCTTAATTTTTTTTTGTAAAATTCTATTAGATTTTTTTCCTTAGGGAAAAATGGCTAAGCTAGCCAAATACGGGTAATTTAAGTTACAGAATGTTATGCACAAACCTGTTTTTGTTTAAATATAAATTGATGAAATTTGATGAAGTACGGAACATTATAGAATTGTTTTAAATATTAGCGCTCGGATGAGGTGGATTATTTCACAAAACTGCAACAAAAAAAAATCATTTTTTACATCACAAGAGTCACATGATCAACAACTGGATGTTGCTACTGGTGCAAACCAGGAAGAAGACAGGAAGTAGTTTGAGGATGACGACGCGGCATGTTTTCTAATTATTTATAGTTTGAACAAACTTATTCACGAATGATTATGATTATTTTTCTTATCTAATGTAAACACCACAATGTGCAAAATTGTCCTTTTTAAACATTGGTATAATATACACAAAGTTTTCCGCACATTGTAATAGAAACTGAGCTACTATTAGTCAACAATTGTCTGAAAACGACAATATTACTTATCGCAATAATTTCTGGGACAATGTATTGCCCAGCAAAACTTGTTATTTTGACAGGTAGGCTTGTTACCAAGAAATAAATCAATTAATTTTATGATGAATTAAAACAAACTCAATAATTTTCATTTTTTTCTCTATTAAAAACTGGGTGTTAAAGTCTTCAGTCTTGTGCTTTGGCCTTTTTCTGAAAGACAATTTTCTTTACAGAGACTAAATTATTTATTTTATTTGTTGTTTCTGTTATTTTATTTGTTTTAAATATTTGAAATTTTTTCCAGCTGCAGTGTTAAATGTAAATTTTATTGATCTTTGAGATCGTGTTCTTGCATTGTTATTATTTCCATTCTATTACTTGGAAATGGTCTCGAAACAACAATATGATCATTTATTGCAACAATTTCTGGGAAAATGTTATTATCCAGGAAGCCGTGTTGTTGTGACACATCTAGGTTTACCCAGCTTTAGTTGGTTTGAATCGTTCTCCAAGGCTGTGCAGCTCAAACTAACATATTTACATCGCTTAGTTGAACTGAGATTCGTTTGTTGACTCAACAGGAATCTGAAATTATCACAGACTCACTGCTGCATTCAGACACTTCTCCAAAGTTGTCCTCAAATAAAAGTCCGGTGTGAATCGAGGAAACTGTGAGAAGCATGACTCATCGCAGCATGACAGAGCGGACAATAAGCCACCAGGACGACCCTCTCCACATCGCTACATGAGCCGTGGCGGCTCTGCGCCTTACTGGCTTGCAAATTCACTGCTTTTCCTGCCTTAATGGGCTAATTAGCAGCGCTAACTTGATGTTGGTTTGAAGTTTTTTTTTGAGAGTTAGAAATAAGAGATATGTCTGTGGTGTGGCCTGTGGCGGAATCACTGCTGGATCCAACATGGAGCTGAAGCAGCATACAAACAGCAGGTGCCACATGCAGACTGATTCAGGCTGGATTCCCCCTTCAGGCCACTCAGAGGTGATTTTGAAGTCACCAGTGTGGCCTTGAACCTCCTGAGGCGTCTGTGCAGAGACGCTTACGTCAGAAAACATGGACAAATCTTTATTTAGCCTCTGATTGGCTGCAGAAATTACTATTTTTTTTTTTAATTAAAAGGAAGATTCAGGAGGTTTTGCAACAGGATGCACATGAAGGATGGAGGCCAAGACCTGATTCAGTGGAATTTGCTGCCATCTAGTGGCTGAAGTGAGAAATTACATAATGCAACTGCTTAAGAGATGTTTCATCGTTGCTTAATAAACGGTTCTGACGATTCCTTTAATGTTGAATGTTTTTTACTGTTAAAATTTGGTTTGATTTCAGAGCAGGAAGTGGAACTCACCTGTAAGAATTGTCTGAAAAGCCAGCTCAACGTTGGAGGAGTCTAACGCAGACGTCTCCAGGAAAGACAAGCCGTTCTTCTCTGGAGAACACAAACACAGTACGTTACACACATATTAATACTCACTTTAAATTTACCCACAGATTCTGATCTACTGTCCCCACAGGGAACCATCTTGTTCTCCAAAAAAACACAACAAACAGTTGTTGAAAGCCATGCAAAACTTTAGCTTTCCTTTATTAACATGAGGTGGATCAGCAGTGCGAGCCAACAGCTGATGAGTCATGCAGGACGTGTTGCTGCCCGGATGCTGAGCTGTTAGTATTCAGTCATTAGACTGTCACAGCAGCAGTCTTCAGTCAGAGGCCTCTTCAGATTTGTTGCGAGGCTGACTGCTACTGGATATCTTTCCTTCCCACAGCATCACCATCCAAAAAAAGATCTAACATGTATCAACAAGAACAAAATGCCGGTGTAGATGGAGGAGGATTGAAAACTGAAACATAAATATTAGGAAATCTGTATAAGTTCAACATCTTTGCAACTAACTGGTTGGATCGTTAGTGTGGATCATGATTGGATGGTATAATGTGTTAAAAATCAAGATACTCCTCATTTTATTTGAAATAATCTGAATAAAATCAGACAGAATGAAGCAGGAGGTTTGTTTCTGCCAACTGGCAGTGCTGCTTTGCATTGACGCTTCCAGGTTGGGATCATTATGTAAACAAGACATAAATTAGGTCAGTGGAATAAAGAAAGAAACAAACATTTCTACAAACAGCCACGTCTGACTCAGAGACGGCTTCTTTTATCCTCAAGGATTCTTTTTATGCTGCTCTGAATCAACAGGATTTGGGCCTTAACTTTCTGGCATTCAGCTCTGCCGAGTCTTTTATCAGCAAAGAAACCAGACAAGCTAAAAAAGAACAGATTTATACAAGTTACACCAATAATCTGCTAAAACATGTTTTACTTTGATGCTTTTGAAGTGAGAATAGTTTGATTCCTCAAAATAACTCTAAAGATGACTCAGACTGCTGCTTTCAGGGAAGACGAGGCCCAAACAGAACCAGGTCAAACTGATACTATTATTTTCAGTATCGGTGATGGAGCCTAATGAGCTGGCAGAATAAAGTCTAATCGGGTTTTAATGAGCTTCTTATCAGGCTAAGCTAATGAGGAGCCAATAGAAGGTTGATGAGGCGGCGAACCTGCGAAGCCTTTGGCCTCGTCGGTGGGCACCGCCCTCAGGTGGCGCAGGTCGCTCTTGTTGCCCACCAACATGATGACGATGTTGCTGTCTGCGTGGTCCTGCAGCTCCTTCAGCCAGCGCTCTGCGTTTTCGTACGTCAGGTGCTTGGCGATGTCGTAGACCAGGAGCGCTCCCACGGCACCACGGTAGTACCTGGGGTCAGAGGGTCACAAGCACGGTCACAAGCACGGTCACTTCCTGTCACGCTGCTTTGCTTCTGTATTATATTCTGACTTTTCTAGCAAATCTTTGACTTTTCAAACTCAGAAATTTCCTTGTTTTTCTAAAAACTTTTTGAGATGTTTTGGGTGGAAATTTGCCGGTGTACTTTATGGGAACATCTGTTTTTTGGTGTTTCACACAAACACAACGCAGCACCATCCATCTTCTTACATGCAGTTCTGTGTCTGTTTGCATGTCAGAGACAGAATGAAGTCTGCAGAGAGCAGAGTGGACTGGATGAGGGAACTCACGCAGAAGTGATGGCTCTGTAGCGCTCCTGTCCAGCCGTGTCCCAGATCTGGGCCTTGATGGTCTTCCCCTCCACCTGGATGCTGCGCGTGGCGAACTCCACCCCGATGGTGCTCTTGCTCTCCAGGTTGAACTCGTTGCGAGTGAAGCGGGACAGCAGGTTACTCTTTCCTACGCCTGAATCGCCGATCAGCACCACTGCAGGGAAAACAGAAGCGTTAACGGACGGTGTTCTGTATTTTTGATCCGCTTCCTGGATGCTGCAGGTGAAAAAGAAAAAAGCAAAACCACAAAAATAACAACCAGATTCAGAGGTTGAGAAACTCAGGAGGAAACTCCTTTCCATAACAACAAGAATGAAACTGATCATGTGATCATGTCTGGCAACACTGCAAACAATAAAACAAGGTTATGAACGTTAAATTGCTGCTGTTTTTTTTATACATTTAGGTTTTTATCATGCAACAACATGATGGACTTTGAGAGGTAGAGCATCAATGGGGTCAGTCATAGGGAAAAACTAAATTATACCTTTATGTTTTCTAAGAAAATTTATTAATTTATCAGTTTATAAAAAATAGAACATTTAAAGAAAAAGTTAATTTGATCTTTTTAGAGTTGAATCCTTGGACTCAACATAACCCAGTTCTCTGAGACTCACACAAATTTATTTAAATTAAAGATAATTTAATTAAACAACTGCAGGAAGAAACAGAATGTTTCATATAAATAATCATCAACCTTTTCTAACCCTTCATGATCTAAAATTGTTCTTATGTGTGACATGATTCACATGTTCCTCACAGACGGCAGAACATGTGTGACCTGAAAACATCTAATTATTTCATGAATAAATAATTCTGATAAATGATAGATTCTGGATTAATCACCAGAATTAAAACATTTAAAGTTACGCTAAAAATACTCAGAATTATAAATCAAAATGACAAAGGTGAAAATATAATTATGCATAGAGCTAAAACAATATGTAAATAATTTAATTTAGAAACAAAATGTCAATAAAATAATAAATTTATGCTTTTTCTCATTAGACATTTGCATCCCTTCTCCATCACATTACACTTTATAAGAGTAATGAAGATTTATACATTATCATCAAAATATCACTGGATGAGAAAATTTCATTTTTAATCCATGAAGTCCTGTTAATGTTATGTAAGTTCAGTGTTTAAATTATGACATTTTCCAAAAACCAATATTTTATTGTTCATTTTATTGGTTCATAAGGCTTGAATTAAAACAGATCCCATCTCAGAGTCTACGTTTTTACTCTGAATCTGGATTGTGATAAATATAAAAACCACACAATAAAAAAATGTAATATCCATATTTGTTTATTTGAGCCATGTGACTGAACGATGGTGCTTTTAAATCTATGTATTTTAGCTGCTTGTTAATAGATTTATAGCATTAATATGTTTCATAAACATTCTGGGTTGAATTTAAATAATAACGATAGTGAAATATTTACTAATAGTGGAGTGACCAAGGATATTTAGTTGCCTGATTAGTTTTCACAGCTTATTATAAACAGTTACTCTGTAATAGACTATAGTACAGGAGAAGGAAGGAAACCAGAAGAGAATTAAAATTATAAAACAGATATGGAGAATCTTTAGCATATTGATAAATATTGTCCAATTAAATAATAAATCACAGAGCCAGTTTTGTTTCGTCTCATCGTGTTGCTGTGAGGCGTCAATATCCATCCTGGATATTTGACAGTAAACTGAATCAGGCCAATGTTTCCCCCAGAAAACCTGCGAAGCCCGGTGGAAGGAGGCGTCAGGCAATTATCCAGCGACCTGATGTGTTTTTCAGTTCAACAATGTTTAGTTGACTGGAAATTTAAATATATCACTAAGTTATTATGTTTTATTGGAAGACAATTAACAATACCTAAACACCAACTATAAAATTTGAAAAACATATTTTTTGAACTTCAGTTATTTCATCTAAATTAACAAGTCCAAATGTGTTGATCCTTTATCTGTGACTTGTCACTTTATTCACTTGAGTTATCAGTGTGTAGTTCAGTAAAGACAGAAAGTGCTTATGCAGATAATAAAAAAAAATCTATTACAAATAAACTATGCTCAGCCTGGTGGGGAAAAGCAAAGCCTGGTGGCCCGCCAGGCTCATGATACACTGAGGGAAATCCTGCAGGCAATATTAAAGACAGCTATTTCCACAGCAGTAAGGTGAGTCAGTATGTCTGAGGACCCATCACCCTGCAGTTGGGAAACAGGAAGTTGGTTTGGGAACGTTGAACCAACTGTCCACCATGTTTCTGCTTCGGTCTGAGTGGAGCTGCTTGTTCATTACTGAGCAACTTTAGTTTAGTTTATGTGGGAGTCATATGATGACAGTAAAACCATAATGTTCTGTTTCATCTCTCACAAAGGACTGTGGGTGGAAGAGAAAAATCATTACACAACTGTTCCTCGGTCCAATACCACCAGACTGGTAGAGTCATAGCTCTGTTACACACCCAGCCACACACCTATTGTTGAGATCGTTTCTTTTTTTTTAAGCTGAAAGACAGGCCTTTGTCAGTTAATACAATTCTGCAGCCCGGCTGAATGAAAGCGAGTCTGTCTGCTCACTGAGATTAATGGACCGTCTGAAATCCCCTGATAGCACAAATATGGAAAGAAAGAAGGATAGTCATTACGTGTTCGATTTAAGAGGAGAAGTTTATATCCCCCAGCCTCTGAAAAGCAGTAAAAGAGGTTGAGCAGGACGGCTAACGTTGGAGATGCCTTAGTGACTCAGTAAGAGCTCACCCTGCTTGACTCACAAAAGGAGAACAAAGGGCAACAATGTGAGCGCTTTCTAGATTCAAGCAAAACTGTGAACCGCAGCCGTTTGCTTATCAGGATCCCTGTACCACAGGTAGAGGTCCAGATTACTTTGGTCACATGAAAACCTGATTGAATCGCTACTCTGCTTCGAGCCGGAGCGTCTCTGTGGACGCTCACCTGCATGCAGGTATTTCCAGTTTGACGACCTGCTCAACATTTTGACAAAAGGCTGTAAGCGAATCATCTCCAAGTGGCACTGAGGAGCTGTAACTGCTTCTACCATGGCTGCAACGATGGCGGCGCCTCCCCAGGTACTGCACCCTCACATCAGGTGAGGCAACGACTCAGCAGATTAGGCTGAATTACCTGGTGGATTATTGCTTAAACATGACAAATTAAAATCACCAGAAACAACAACAACAAAAAAACATGTACTTTTTTGTTTTGATATTCTTTAAAACCATTATTATACTATGAAATAGTGTGATAAATACAATAAACATTTAAAATCAAGTATTGGAATTCAAAGCATTCCTTTAATCATATCCTATTCAAATCAAATCAAAGCTGTATTTTTGTATTAGTTTAAGTTTTAAAGGATTGCGATCCTGAGCTAAAAAGATTATTATAAAATAAATCCTAGAAAGCTAAAATTATAACATGTTTTGCAGCCTGGATGTGAGTTTGTCTGTCAGTCAATTCATTCATCCAGGAATTCAGCAAAATCAATCAAACAGGATGGTACTTTTTATTTGATTTTTTTTTTACTGTTCAAAGTCAAATGGTACAACTTTTAAACTTTTACTACGAAACAAACTTGCCCTCCCCCTGAGAGAAGCTCGGGGTCATGTGACTGTGACCCCTCACTGAACAACACCGCATCCCCAGGTGACTACGTCATCGCCCTGGAAGATGATAAACTCTGAAGCAAATTGTGCCTAAAGAGACACGTTAGAGTCCCAGGATCTGCCTTGCATGACCCGAGGACCCGCTGGTTTTATTTAATGACGTAAAGCGTTGAGGCTTTAACAGGTGTCCCAGCCTCTGGCTGTCAGGCGAACCGGTTTACGACACCGACATCTCCGCGGTGGCATCAGATGACACAGGTGAAACTGACATTTAGCCAGCTAGCTAAAAGCGAAGAAACGACCACTCACCTTTAAAAAGGTAATCATATTCGTCCTCTTTGTGCGTCATAGTTTCTCTGCTTGAAGTCGAACAAACTTCGGGCGTATTTTAGTTACTTCGAAAACGACCGACAAAATCCTCCGTACTTTAGCCCTACCCCGTTCTCACTCACACCACAGCGACGGAGAAAAATAACCCTAAGAGTACAAAGAAAGTGAAGCAGCAGGTTTTAAATGTAATAAAGTGACAATAACATCCAGAAGAGAAGAAACTTCAGGGCTGTCTTCCTCTCCTTCCTACACTTGCCATTACCGAGCCTGCGACGTAACGTCAACACTAAACCCCGCCCTTCACGCTCTCTTAGTGGTCAATGGGGATTTGACAGTTGTTACTTGCCTCGACGTGATTGGTCAGCTGTGCTGTCGCTTGTGAGTCAGCTGCCAGTTGTTAACTTGTATGACATTGCGCAGCAACAGGTAAAGTATGGCAAGTAAAGTTGTCACATAGTAATTAGTAAATCCACAAAATAAACGGAAATGAATATTTAGATTGTTTAGCACTCCCTTGCCGTCTTTATTACAAGTAATATTTCATTCTTGTCGTAACGAACGTTATGGCTAATTATTTCCTATCAAAAGTGAGTTGAGTGACAAAAAGTGTACTAAGATGTTGGATCACTGAAATATAATTTTACTCAAGCAGAAGTGGAGTTTAGTCATTGAAAACCCTACTCAAGTATGTGTAACAAAAGAATGAACCACTGAATAACTGTTTGATCATAATGTGCAATTCTCCATATGTTAAAAAGTGTGATAAAAAGTTAATTAATTACATCGTTCCATACATTTCCAATTCTACTTTTTAAAACCATTAAATCTTTGAAATCAATGTATAATGTGGTTATAAAGATGTAATATTAATACACTGTTTACTCCATTCACTTCAAATAAGGGTTAAATCAGACTTTTTTTGTCAACTTAAGTATATTAAACCTTATTTTATTGGAAATCAGCGCTAACTTAGATAGCGCTCATTCCTGATTGATTGGTATCGATGTCATGTTCGATTGAGAAAATAGTTTTTATTAGATACTATAATTGCCTGCCATACCGGAACAAGCCTCAGGTGAGCGTGGCACCCAGCTGTCACCCAGCGGGATCGTACACATGATCTGAGTGATACGTGTCACTGCTGCTCGTTGGTCCGGAGAGCATCAACTGAGCTCTGCAGGAGCAGAACAGGTGGAGTTTTACGGCTGATGTTCAACAGGAACAGGATGGTTCTTAAATCAAGATTAAACGTCAAAACAGACAAATAGTATTGCAACAGCTACAGCTACAACAGAGCTGTTCTCCACATTTCCATTTTATTTTAGCATATTTTATCACCGCTTTATTTGTTAATTCATGTTTATTATTTTTTGCAATGTCTTTCATAAAACTCATATCATACACTTGTTTTTAAAAGTTTTATTCTGACTTTGTTCACTTTTTGTGGTTAAATTTGTCATGTGTTGTCTCTTCAAGAATAAATACTAAACACTTTTTGCTTCTTTAGTTAATTTCTTCTAGCAAATATCTGGAATATTGAGTCAGTAGAGCTTGAAATGGTATTTGGGAATCCAACAGAAACTACATGATCTCATCTACATGTTCAGAAACAATGGCTGCTGATGAAGCATCAGAGTTCACTATTGGCCAACATCAGGCAGAGCCAGCCCAAGGCAAAAGCAAGCCAGGCGGCTGTTAGTTTTTAAGGCCACAAAACCATCAGGGTTCAACTCTGCGCCGGCTCTGATGGCAGGTCTTAAATAAATGACTACTTTCGACAGAAATAAAAATAATAGGTCACCAATGTAACCTGGAGTACAATGAAAAACTTAACAACATTTCAGCACATCTGTTATTTATTAATCTCAGGTTTCACTGCAGAAAATCCCATGAAATCAGAACTAGAAAGCTCAGTATAACTCACATTCAGAGTTTTCAGGCCTAGTTTGTTTATTTATTATCATGTTGCTGATACTGAATCTTTTTGCCCTATAAAAGTTGTGACGTACCTTGGGGGCTCAGGTTACATTTTTCAGTTAAACTGATTCCTGGAAATGTCCTGCTGTCATGTTTAGCCAACATAAAGTTGGCAAACTTCTACTTGCTTTTTACTTGAGTCAGAAAAAAGAACCAACTAAATTTGCGTCTGTAGTCGCTCTCTTCTTCTAAAATTTAAGACATTTCTGGTTATAAGACACCAATAATGAATCTACATAAATATTTATTTCTCACCAAAACTGCAGTCAGAGTGATCTGCTGCAGTACATTCTTATCACAGAGGTCAGGACCCAAAACACACATCATCATCATCATCATCATCATCTAGCAGCTGGGAGCTCTTTATCAGTCAGATATCCTCTCATTTAAACTGTACACATGTTTATAAATGCTTCAACTTCCCACCACAGATGACCTCAAAGGTCCGTTTAGAGTTTCATTGTTGACCTTTGATCCAGGATGAAAGCTTGGTGCTGGTTTTATGTGTTAAACCTGTGCAGCTCAGAAACCAGCCGCTTCGCTGAACGGTGAGTCGTCCGCCTTGTCATGTGGAGTCTCAGTCTCTGGCCAGCCTGAGCCCGGCGCTGCAGGCGGCCCCCTGCGGCCCCTGTGGGCCCCAGAGGGACGTTTGGGCTCAGATGTTCTTGCAGCATGGCTTCTTCTCCTCCTCCTCGCTTTCTGCTCTGGAGCTTTTCAGGGTCACAGCGTTTATGGACCCTCGCACCACTTCTTTGCTGCTCACCTTTTTATGAATCTCTGTGTGTCAAAAATGATATATCTTGAATATTTAAAGCATAGCCAGTTTATTTTTTAAAATCGAGATTCTGTGGAGTACCTGTGAGTAGTCAGTATGTCACAGACAGCACACAGCAGATAGTTTGGTTTCAGTTTGGGGGAAAAGAGAGATGTTCATACAGGAATCGGGAAAATTAACTCAGAAAAAAAACAATTGAACTGGTTCAAATTTTCCTCATTGTTTGGTTGAGAAAATAGTGATTGTGTTAGATTAAGTGTTAGGGGAGGTTTTGTTTTAAAACAAAGGAAATCTGTTCTGAAAGTTATAGTTTTTGTTTTTTAAAGTGATGTAATCGTTTTCTTACATGTAGCACTTTGATGCCAGAAAGTTTGAGGAAAACTAAAGAACCTGTTAGTGTGGAAGTGGAAGGCTGACAGCTAGTCAGACATTTAGCTTTTTTCTGTAATTTTGAACTGTAGAAACTGAAAACATTTAGATAATTATAAAGACCATATTAAACTTCAGGACTTCATCAATAAACATGATCACCATCGACCCCTCATCAGGGCCCTGTCCACATGGGAACATTTAATTTTTTCTACAACAATTTGTCAATTCTGTTTGCATCAATTATTTTTTATGTGAATTTTGAAGTTTGGCATTAGAAAATGTTGATGGAAGCATTAAATTCAAAATAAGTTCCTCAATTTTGCTAAAAAAGTTTCTGTTCCTAAAAATATGACCAATCACATGTGCAAGATGTAATTTTTATAAAAAATATGTTTTTTTTCACATATTCATTAGTTATGAGGCTAACTAATGAATATAGTTAGGTAATCTGTGAAAAGATCAAACTCCTCCACATTTTTCTTGAGCTGTTATTACTGTCTGAAGAAATTCACTGCTCACAAGTCGTTCTGACCAAAACAGCCAATCAGAGCGTCTTAGGGTCTTAGCGCTGTCAATCATCTCATGTACTCTTACATATGCTAATGGGAAACAACCTGCCAGTGTGGAAAAAGTGTTTATGACAGGCTATGCTAGCTGCAGTGGAGCAGAGAGCAAAATGGATAGAGTGAGCGGGATGAGCAGCACCAAATGAGGGGAATGATTGACAGCACAAAGAGCACTGAGAGAAGGCGGAGCAGCTTGATATTTTTCACAGATTATGTCTTGTACTGTCACAACATAGAGAAAGTTTAAATATATTTACAAAAATTAAACATTGTGTTTTTTAAAAGTTACATACTGCAGCTTTAACAACAACAGAGCTGAATAACAGTTAGTTTGATTTCTATATGAGAAATTATCTTGTTCTGTAAAGCAAGACATCTCTGATCATCATCTACAACAGGTAAGATGATTATGACTAACAACTATTCCAGAGCCCCGAACAGTCTTTACAATCATTCCAGCAGAAGTAACTAAGGTAAGTGATTCAGACACATGACAGTTTGATGTATGTAAAGAGAAAAAAGAAACTAAAACTGACAAATCACCTTCCAGGACTTTGTTGAACGCTGCTTCCACGTTAGTCGACTGCAAGGCCGAGGTTTCCAGGAACAACACGCCTTTCTTTTCTAGAGGAAACGATTATCAGAGGATATTTTATGAGATTCAGTCATACACTGCAGAATCTCACGTGTGATCTTTGAATGTCATGACATCATCAAGTTTCCACCTGCAAAGTCTTTGGCCTCCTCAGTGGGAACGGATCTCTCTGACTCCAGGTCAGTCTTGTTGCCCACCAGCATCACCACGATGTGGGGGTCAGCGTGGTCATACAGCTCCTTCAGCCAGCGCTCCACGCTCTCATAGGTCAGATGCTTGGTGATGTCATAGACCAGCAGGGCTCCGACTGCTCCCCTGTAGTACCTGAGAGGAGGACAGTCGCATTAGAGACTGTCCTCCTAATGCGACTGCCGGGTTTAAAAGTCAAAGGTCAGAGCTGGAGAAGAAAAGAGGAAGTTGTAGTTGACCTGTTTTTACTTTCAGATCATTTCCACTGTAGTGTGGCTCATAACATGTTGGAGCTTATTTGCATGTCACAGTCTAAACAGGAAGCAGTGTGTTTGCAACCCTGCAAAATAGTTGATTTATCTGTGTTGAGGCATAAATGGCAGATTTTGCTTTAAAATGCCAAGCAACCTGAAGCGGCGCAACAACACATGCAGAACATAGACACCAACCAATCACAGCAAGTTTCGCATGTTTTATGACTGCGGCAGCCATTTTGGATTTTGAGGCTGTAATTGTTAAGGTTAAAAACAAATTTAAGAGAAGAATAGTACATCGGACCAATAAAAAAAACATTTTATTCCAATCATGACACAATCAATTGTGACAATATATTATTGAATTTTTCTGATTATGTTGTTTATTGGTATTATTGGTATCTATAAGGAAAGCCTCTTCTGTAATGAGTCAGCCACTGTTTGGTTAATAAGAAAGCTTGAGACACAACAGTTCATAAGATCATTCAACAGGGTGTGTTTACCTGTAAAGACACCCAGTAAAGGTCATGAACTGCTGGAGTTCATGACCTTTACTGAAAGAAAACCTTCTCACCTGGCCAACTCCAGCTAAAAGGCTATTTTAAGCTGCTACTATTCACAGAAACATCAACAAGAATGCGTAAAATGACATGATTGAAAAAGAAAATGTATCTAGTTAAGCAATTACTTGCTTCAAATGTGCCACATTTTCCCCCTCACTTCTCTAACAGATGAGACTATTAGGGATGTTTATTTGATCCTTTACCTGAAAATGACCAATAAATAATACCTCACTTTCATTCAGAAACACTTAACAAGGGGAAATATTTATTTCCTTACAATTACAATTCTCCTCTCTTCTCTTCTTTCAGCAGCCTAATTAATTCCAGATTAATGGGTTTTTGCTGGTTGTTGCAGGATAAATGTGAAATTCCATGGGACTGGGAATTTGCATGCTGGAGTGAGTCAGTGAGTAATTACTGCAACATCCAGGCTGACAAGAAAAGAGCTAAGCCGGCGATGAAGCACATCCTCTGATTCTGACAGGCTCTGTTGTTTAAAACCAGTTTCCTCTGTTAATCCTCGTAGTTTAATTAAAAAAAGAGGGAATCAGTGGTGCCTTCAGAAACAGAGACCCCTGGAGGGTCCAGAGGTTTTCTGCTGAAAGCAGCTGGAGTCTGATCTGTGGGGAGGGCTGGGAGGTTTTTCAGGTAAAGGTTTCCTGCTCTGGCGATCAGGGCGTGTCCCTGCCTGTGTTTTGGCTCAAAGCTGCATCAGCGTAAGACGCTGACGCAAAAGGTTTCTCAACTACCAACAGTGCAAGAAAACAAGCTTTTCATGAACCACATTTTGAAGAAATGCAGTTTGGAAATTCACTTTCTGAACTCCAACCAGCATCACTCAGATCTGATGCAACATCCTGCTGGATCGCGACATCACCACAGTTCTGGACTGATCTATTAATATAGTCTAATATATTTAGAGATGCACCGATCTGATATGATGATCTGTATCTGTCCCGACTTTGAAGAAAAATCTAGATCAGGAATCTGTGCACTGTGTAAACAAAGGTTGTAATTAGAATGTCTTCATATAAGTGTGTTAACAGAAATGGATCATTGTCATGTCAACAGGGCCTAAATATGCTGAAGCACAGCGTCAGATGCTAGGTAACAGCTCTGTGCCTGGTGATTACCACTTAATGTTTTGGACGTTTTTGAAACAGTTAATTTTCCAGATACTAAAAACATGAACTCATATTTATAAGCAAAGTCATGCAAACTGAATTATTTATGTTTATTTTATGATTATTCATAATTATGGGATAGAAATTGTAAACTGTGCTCAGACAAACTTCCTCCAAAAATCTGTTGCCTACAGAGGAATTTAGGAATGGCATAAATTACCTAAGAAAATTACCTTATGCTACAAAAAGGCAATTTTTTCCCTGAAAGCACTTTTGCCATCTTTAGAAGCAGCTGAGACACAAATAGAAGCATAAAACATGTAAAATGTGAATTTGCATATCAGGTCCCTTTAAAAGCCCACCATGTGCCAATACATGCTCATTGGGGTTGGGTGGTACTCACGCTGAAGTGATGGCCCGGTATCGTTCCAGGCCGGCCGTATCCCAGATCTGGGCCTTGATGGAGAAACCGTTGAGCTGCACCGTCCGGGTGCTGAACTCCACGCCGATGGTTGTGCGGCTGTCATGGCTGAACTCGTTTTTTGTGAAGCGGGACAACAGATTGCTCTTTCCAACACCAGATTCTCCAATTAGAACCACTGGAAAAGAGCCAAACAGAGTTTATTTTAATTCAAAGCTAAACCAGCTCTGACTGAAGCTACTGGACCTGGGTGTTACCCTCCACATGTAATTACACCTTAAATCTAGAGTCTTAGCTGTCTGACACTTTCATAAGAGCACCATTAAGAAACAGTGATTGTTTAAACCTCAGCCCACAGAGAAATATTGCAAAACTGAGATAAAGCAACATGATTACTAATTAGGTTTTTGTACAGGCTATAATTTCAAACTAGCCACCAATTTCACAACAAGAATGGAAAACATTTGTCCCTCAGGCTCTCAGGATGCAGTTTGTATATCCCTCCAGGAAGGCTGAGGAAAAATCAGGCAAAGATGAGGATGTGAAACAAAATGAGTCTTTATTTCTGGACTCGTCAAACAGTCAGCATGGGGGTAAGGCAGGTCAGAATCAGGTGGAACAAGTTCAGCAGCTACTTCCTTTACTCTGGGTCGCTGGAACCTATCTGCAGGGTAAACAGGCTCTGCACATTGCACTGACTAATGTTTGGCTATCGGTCATAAGAGGCTGATTCAGAAAAAAGAAAACAATCCTAAAGGCTTGGCTTAACTGGTCCAGACTGGAGACGGCAGCAACACATAGATGTGTTAAAGTTAGAGCTTAATATGGGGATGGGTGATGATGACAAGCCCAGCTCCGAAAACTGAATGCTTCTTGAACAAGATGAGTTTAGAAAGTATATTAAACGCCTGAAAAAGAGGAAATGGGAAACTGAAAGATAGCTTTAAATTAAATGGATTTCTACCTTAGGATAGCTAACTCTTGGTTTTGTGGTGTGTTATTTATTTATTGTGTTTTGAACCAGCAAACACTGAATTTACCTTCAGGGAAATTATTTGTCATGCATATTTCACCAGAATTTGGATAAAATAAAGCTCAGAAAATCATTAAACAATGTTAAAGTCAATAATCAAACTGAATAAAATTAGAAGGACAATATTTGACCTGAAGCTTATTTCTGATCTCATCTACTCAGGATTTGCATTTTAAAAATAAAAGAGAGTAAACGGTTGGTGGTGTCCGTGTGCCCGCTGCTTTTTCCCTTTGTTTATTTTAGATTGCTTTATAAAGGTAAATACTTCTGCAATTTTATTTATGTCATATAATTACTCTTTTCTATTTAAATTGGAATGTTGTGTTATATCTAGAATTTGGATCTTGGCTAAATGTGATGCTAAATGCTACACCTGTAGCTAACAGCCAAAGATATCCATTAAATATATTAAATTCAATAAATCCATTAAATGACTTTTTTTAAAACAAATGTCAAATAAAATCTGGGAAACATGACGAAAGACAATATTAACTGACTATAATAAATAAAAACTTGTTAAAAAACAGGCTGTTCTCCTGTTTCATGTTATTATAGCAACAATATAGCAATAATTTTTCATGCTGATGGACAAACAACCAAGTAATGCAGGAAAACACAGGAATCAGAGGAGTTCTTCAACAAAAATATGTTGCTTTGTAAACTGGAGCGGAAATTTATTGATGGGCTAAATTAGCACCAGATGCTAATTTAGTCCAAACGTGCAAACTGCTGGGAGTTTACAACCAAACAAATGGGAGGAAGATCTGCCTGCGTCGTTAGACTTTAGAGGTTTAGCTGCCATTTCAATCTGTCGACTCACGCAGAGAAAAATAAGCAGTTAGGAGATTTTAATGAACAAATCTTTGGTGCTCGAACCGGCGGAAGACTAGTGAGCGTAGATCGCCGGGGGAAGATGCTGAGTCCGGCGAAGCTCACTAGTCTTACCCCACCGTCCGAATAATGGTGATGGAGCAGAGCCTTGGATGGAGGAGCGCGTAAGGCGCCTGGAGAATGGTCATCGGGCTGAAGGTGGAGATGGGGAGGAGGTGGGCGAAGCACAGCTGACGAGCAGGCAGATCCCCGGAGGCTGGACTTCTTGAATGGACCGGCTTGACGTTGATTGGCTGGGACGCGCAAGGGCTCCAATCCTGATTGGCCGCAGCGGGGTGTGACATGTTTGAAGTGGATCAGCTTTGTTTGTAGATCAGCTGTGTTCTGTCTCCCAGCTTGAATTTACGCCTTAGCTCCATTAAATGTAAACTATTGCGGTAATTCAGCACAGAAGTTTAGCTTAGATTTACAGAAGTGGATCTGGACTTTTACGGGTTTTTTAGTTTACATAATCTTTCGTTACAGGTTTTTATTTTTCATTGTATTGTGTGTTTTTGCATGCATTTGCCAAGGATCTGTAGCTGCTCTATTTTCACTTAACTCAGATAGAAAATCATATGAATTATTGTTCATCTTTGCAATAGAAAGTTAGCAGTGAGAGTTGATAAAAAAAAGCAGCCTTCAGAATACACAGTAGAAATTTGAGGCAGTCTGCTTTAAGTGAACTTTTTTCCTCACTTTTTCTGCTACTGAGTAACTCCTTAAGTAAACAATCCTGCTGGTTTCTATTAAAATGCAGGACAGGCGACCTTGGAGCAGTTTGTCGGTCGGGTTTGTTGATCCTGCAGAAACCTGGAAGAACCTGAAATGTTGCAGTGAGGCTCATATTTTTCCTGTCCTTGTTTTCATAAAAACAAGAATTATTCCGTAATCATTGTCATCAGTACTGCATATCACTACTTGTTTACTTGTTGGAATCACAGAGTAAAATTAAACTATTTGAAGAACGTTGAGTTTTGAGCTGTTTGCATTCCATACCAACTTGACATGATCTGATTTAACTGATTAGTTTTAATGCTATCTTTTGAGTTGTCTAAAGCCTGAATCCACTTATTACCAAAAAAGCTGAAAAATGTTGTTTTTTATGACACCATCCTTTGGAACTGCGGTAACTGTGGGTTGGTTTTAGATGGAGACTGGTGATGACATCATTTGCTATTTGACTCTAGGATATTTTGGTTTACAGATGATTTTAAAACAAGCCCATATCACCCTACTTCCCCTGCCGTGCTCAACAGTTAATAAAAGTGTTTCTGTTGATGGGCTGCATTTGTTTTTCTCCAAACATGGTGCTTCTCCACACGGATCTCATTAGATGTAACTTTGTAACACTAAATGATTATTCTTCAAACTAAGCATACTTCCTTTGTCTTTTTCTAACTGTCCTGTAATGAAAGTTTACATTTAACATATAAACTGAAGCCTGTAGACACTGAAATGAAGCTGGTGTTTGCCTGAGTGTTGTTCTGTGTGTGAATTCATCCTGATGTCTGCTCCTAATAGGAATGACAGCTGCTTTACATGTTTTGCACTTGGGAATAATCATTCCTGCTGCAGAAGGACAGAGACATTGTCCGATAAACCTCCCAGCGTTGAGTTATTGATCAGTTAATCACTACATTTACACTTACACCTGCTCAAAACTCTTGTTTTTCTAGAATTAGAATTAATTTAGTTAAAACAAGTGATTCAGTTGTTGAAAACTCCAACTTATCTTTCAGTGTTGTTTTTTCAGTCGGGCATCTTTGAGCTCCAGGACCTTGAATTACATGTCCTACCTGTTCAGAGTGATTTACGTTTCTGCATAAATACAAGCTAGACAAGCTCTGTCAGCATCTGAAGGGACAGCACATCCTGTATTATTTTTGCATTACTAATTTGAGTGCAGCAGAACTTTAACTAGGACGTATTCAGGGACAGTATTGAGCAGATGACGTCACTGCAGTGTAGCGATGCAACTCCTCCACCTGAAGTCAAATTTGACAAAACCAAGGTCTGCAGAAATGATTTTTTTCTTCTCATTAGGCGTTCATTAGGCGTTCTGTTAACATTTAGCACACAGTCCAAGAGAGCAGGAGGTTCAATGATGACGGAGCCTTCCACTGTTCAGGATCTGCAGGGATGAAAAGTAAAAGACAGAAACTCACCTTTAAATACAAAGTTGTAAGCTTCATCTGAGCCCATGTTGTGCCCATCCAGGTTGCCCCTGGTTACAGCCTCAGGTTAAAGGATGTAAGGTGAACCAGCTGCTTCTCGGCGGCTGCTGCGTTATGAAGGCAGGGAACGGGCCGGCCGCATGGAGCTTCCTGCTCTGCCTCAGGTAACAGCCTGCTGTGTTTGAACAGGACGCACTTTGGTGCTTCCAGGTTGTTCCAGGCTGAAAGTAGGCGGCTCCCCGCCTGGGGAGCGGCAGCAGCGCAACATGCGGGGCAGAGAGGAACACCTGAGGAGCGGCGAGGCGCCCCCTACTGGAGGAAGCAGGAGGCGCCTCTGACTCACAGGAAACTTTAGTCAAATGGGTCAAAAAGGCCAAGAAAGTAACAGCAATAACAATCCAAAACTAAAATAAAGAAAGGAAAATAGTGCTTTTACAAAATGCACCATACTGAAAATCCAAATCATATAAAATCATATATGTGTGCTGTAGTAAAAGACAGTTTTCCTTTTATTTTTGGGCTCAACTAGACAAATTTATCATCATACGATGGCGAATTAGGGCAATTGTAAATAGAAAGTAAAAAAGAGGAGAACATTTCCACCAAGAACCCAGAAATTATGAGATTAATCTCATAAATTTGGGGAAAAAAAATCAGTTTCAAAAGTCAAAAATTTACCTCCTAAATTAACATTTTGACAATCTGACGTTTCTGATCTTGAAGTAAAAGATTTGCCAGAAAAAAGAAATCAAACTTTTATATTAAATTAGTTTTTTTTCTTTCATTTACATTAATACCAGAATAAAATCATAATATTGCAAAAAGTTGTGATATGAGAATAAAATATTACTAAAAAAAACTCAATAAGAGAATAAAGTCATATCAAAGTGAGAATAAAGTTGAAATTTAAAAAAAATTCAATATTAAATAAAGTCAATGAATATGGCTCAATTAAAATTAGATGGAATATTAAGTGATTTCAAGTAAAAAAAAATAAATGGGGAAAAATACAAATACAAAAAATGTAAATTAAAAGGAATAAAACCAATTGCAACAACCTATTTTAGTAGTTCAGGCACTAAATATACCTTAATATTTACTATGATGTGTTAACTTCAAATCTGTCTTCATTTTCTTCAGAATATTTGACTTATTCTACAAAAAAACATCCACAAATAGACAAATTTACCACAACCGGTAGTTTCTCAGGCTTAATAAACCTTTTAAAGTGAATGTTTCAGCTCTACAACAAAATGGCTCACCTCAGATTTTTGCAGCTGCTCATCGTTGATTAAAAATAAAAACAAGGTTTTCTGGCTTAGAATCTTCTTTATTCAACAATTCTGAACAAAAACAGGTAAATATTCTTTGCTACATTTTTCAGACAAAGACAAAAAAATTCCACAAATCTTCACCACAATGTATTTGCAAGAGTGTAGAAAAGGCTGCAGTTCTGCTTTAAACAGCAAAGCTGACAGAAAACTGGATCTTTGTAGTCGGTCAACAAATGACTTCTTCCTGAAATCTAAATTGGTAAATCATAATAAAAAAAACACCAAGCAGGCAGAGAGCGGCGCTCCGCCGCCATGTTGGGCCGTATGTTCAGTCGGTGAGCGACACGGATCAGGTGACCTTCTGTCAGACTCCAGGAAGAAAAGGAAAGGTGAGAAGCAACAAAACTACGATGCTGCCACCTGGGTTAATGGTTCCTCCAGATACTGCACCAACGCCTCTGCCTGTAAACACACACACACACACACACACACACACACACACACACACACACA
>NW_026562467.1:70852-83769 GCF_027474105.1 Poeciliopsis prolifica | reverse complement strand
CAGCCACACACACACACACACACACACACACACACACACACACTGCAGTTAACAGGCTCTGACTCCAGCTGGGCAGCAAACCTGCAGACTGTCAGGCTGGAAAACACGAGTAATCTCTACAAGAAGTCGCTCATAAAATTCATTTAACAGAATAATAACTCTTAACATTTACTGACACGTCTATAAATGTAACATTGATCACTTCCAACTTCCTGGATTAGGGTCAGGCTAAGAATACAGCGGAAAATATATAGTTACAATATTACTAGAATAAAGTGGCAATATGAAAATAATATTTAAATTTATGAGAACATAGTTGTAATATTAGTAGAATATAAGAATAAAGTGATAATAGTACCTGATTAAATTCCTATTAAATAGAGAATTAATTTGTAAAAATGTGAGATTTAAGTGGTAATAAGAGAATAAGAATGCAATACAAGAATAGAATAAAGTTTTAATATTACCAGAATAAAGTCAAAGTAATATGAGCATAAAGTGATCATTTTCTGAGAATTGACCCCAATATAAAAACGAGTAAAATATCCAGGTGATCAGGATACATGTAAACTTGAGAAAACTTAACACATTGTAGTTCATTTTTAAAGGAAATGCAGAATTACTTATAGTTTCTAAAACTAATTCTGCTTCAGGATGAACTTTTGCTTCATCCTGAATATGTGCAGTCTTACCTTGGCTTTAAGCATCCCGAAGCCCACCGTCTCCTTGGCGTACATACACAGGAGCAGGTTGGCGACACGCGTGATGGCCACCCTTCCTTCCTGAGGCACACGGACACAGAAAAAAACAGCTTAAATCTATTCATCCTCACTTTTTCCCTTCGCATCCCAGTTGTGTTTCTCACCATGCAGTCCATGAGGATGAATTTCAGCTTGTCTTCATTAAAGGCTTGATGGCCGTTCTTGTCGTAGGCGGCCCAGATGTTGCTGGCGATGGCCGCCGTGACGCGGGCGTCGGTGTCTCCATAACCGGAGTAAGCCAGAAGAGAACCCTCGTTGTTGAGTAAACTGTGGGAAAGCGGAGACATTTAAGTTTTAATTGCATTCTATGAGGTAAACAAACAACCGTGATAATTTATTTTAACATATAATAGTGTGCAACATGTTGCACCAAGATTTTTGTGATATAAATAGTGATTATTTTAGTAATTACTCGGACCGTTAGCTGGATACAAATTGGCACATTCTGTAGATTTTCATTTAACACACTATAAGATACATTTCAAACAATGCAAATAATTAGTTACATTCATTCTTCTAAATAATACTTTGTTGCCTAAAATGCAGTAAACTCATTTAATGAACGCTTGATGACTGGCAACAAAGAATGCATTTACACAAAATACAAAAAACATACATTCAATAGGTATAAAGTGATTATATTAATAATAACTACATATTAAATTACAGTACTTCGACTTATTCATAATCTAACAGTCAAATTGTAGCATGAATGTCATTTTAAAGTAAAGACATGATGCTGCAGATTTATAATTTTCTTATGATTTCGAAAGTCCTTCGTCAAAGAGAAAGGCCATATAATCTAGTCCCACAGTAAAAACAAACAGGCCATAGAGGTTAAAAACAAACCGCCCTGGTTGTGCTGCAAACCCGTGTGAAGCCAGTTAGCTTGATGCTAGCTCCGTACTCACAGAGTGCTCTGGACGCCGTTGGTGTTCGCCTGGCTCAGCACCTGCGTCAAAGCTTTCGGCCGCAACATTTCAGTCTCCTAAACTCCTAATAAAACCAGTTTTATTAAAAATACTCGGCAGATTCTAAACAAAAACCCTTAAAGAGTCGCAAACAGAGCGCAAGACACAGTCAAGTCAGCTGATTGGACTGTCATCTCGCGCTTCCTGTTTCTCTCCCAATGCAACCTGGGTAATTGAGTCTTTTCTAAAACCAAAGCCGGAAAACAGTAAAGGAGCGGCCTCCTTTCTGTTTCTACTGATTTTAAGGGTTTATTGTGCAGACTTTCTTACTAAAATGTTTTTCTATTTTAAAATAAACCCCAATAAAGACATAAAAATTATGTTAATGTTATTTTCATGATTATTATTTTGTGTTGACTTTATAAAAAGCATGATGTGCACAAGAGATACACGATTATCTGCAAGTCTTTGAGTTCGGTTTGTTTTCTGGACCTCACAGCGAATAACTTACGAACAGAAAGGTAAGAACAGATATTAAATAGTTTTGCAGATGCTTGGAGGTCATAAGTTTTGATAACAAACTTTAAAAAAACCCAGCTGAAACTCTCGAGTTGCTTTAAATCAAGACTAACAACCCCCCTGTTTAGACTTGCTTTTGGACTATAATAAATTAAACATTGACCAACATATTTGATGTAAATGCCTTTAGTGATAGTACTCATCAAATTAAGAAGAGTATTTTCACATTGTTGGCCTTAAAAACATCTTGTTTCTGCTTTCTGCTTACTCTGGATGTCATGTTTTATAACAGGCTTATTTATTAGCTCAGTGTATTTCTCCACTTCCTTATGGTTTCCCAGTGGGAGGAGGAGATAACAGGTTGGTAACATTGACCTGACACTCCTGAGCAAATTCTTCTCCACGTCGCTTCAACCCAACCATCACTGTTTTCCTTTGTAAAAGAAGACCAGGCTGTTCTTTTCCTTTTTGGATTTCTGCTGTTGAACTGGATCTAAGTGGTGAGTCTCTGTGGATTAAGTCTGCCACAAAAGAAATTAGTTTAAGTATACTTTTTCGTCAAACTATAAAACAAAATAAATGAAAGTATATCATAACCATGTAGAAAGCAAATTGTGTGTCTCTTTTTGTTTGACTAGTGTGAGGCCTGACTCACCGATACACAAATACAAGAAAAATCAGCTGCCTTGGACAGAAAAATAATATTCTGGTTCATGTAAACGTGATATAGCCAAAGGTTAAGAAGAGCTTGTTTGGCCAAATATTAGACCGGATCATGTTGCTGTAAAACTACCATGAACCCCTCAGTATGCAGGAGTATTCTACTGTTATAGATGCTGGATCCATTTAAAGGAAAATATCCCAAACAAGGAAGCAAATGACTGAAAAACATAAAATCAAGATGTTGCAATGGCCCAGTCAAAGTCCAGATCTCAGTCTGAGTAAATGCTGGAGTGAAAGCTGAAGCCTGCAGTTATTTACAGACAAAAAGTGTTGGTTCCTTTCTGTCAAATAAAATATTATTTGCTCACCACTTGATATTTCAGACCTTTGTCCCAAGGAGTGAAATTTGTTCCTTTGAGCGATCTTTGTTGTGAAAAAACTTTTCCTGGAAGGAGCTCCTCCTCTGAGTTGCAGTTTCTAAAATTAAATGAAATTTTTTTAAAAAAATTTCATTTAACTTTTATTTAACCAAATGAGTTATCAGGAACAAATTCGTACTTACAATAACAACACTTTACGGTAAACTGCAAACATTAGCAAAAAAACTTTACAGATACAAAGGCATGGAATAAAATTAACATTAAATTTTAAAATGAAACACATGCAAGTTTCAGACAGCATCTTCTTTAAAATACCTGTACCCACTCAGCTCCTTCAGACTAGTCAGCAGCAATTAGCAAACACCTGGTGGAACTCGTTATAGGAGCTGCTTCTCAGTGCAACGCTGATAAAATGTTAATAGAGGAGCCATGTTGAGTTGACTTCGTGATGGGCGGAGTTTCAGAAAGAGCAGGAGGTTTTAAAGAGACAGAAGCCCAATTTTAAGGAGTTAAATTACAAAGTCAAGTTCTTTTTAGTCATATTTTAATACATATAGTATTTTTATGAGCGGTGAAGGCAACGTAATTGTGCTATAAAATGTGCCTGGGAATTACATAACACTGGCTCTTTAAGTATGAAACATTCTTAGAAACATTTCATTTTGTTTCTCAAATTATAGTTTGGAGACATCATCACCAAACTCTTCAGTCCTCTTTCTGTAACTCTGGTTTGCTTCTTCAGCCATCAGGGAAGATGTCTGTGACGATGGCGAGAAATGACGGAGTAACGGTTTTTACGGTGCAGTCCGACCCGCAGAGCCGCTGGCCTCCAGTGTGTCAGATCCTGAAGAGCCTCTGCTACAGTCCGCTGTGCTGCTCTCTGTCTCCCCATGTGAGGAAGATCCAGGGAACGTCCTCCTCAGTCCTCGGCGTGAGTTTCAGCTTCAGGTTCTGGTTGAGCTGTTGCTTTGCATTAGTTGAAGGAGACAAACAACACCAGTCCCCTCTGTGCTTCATCATCCACAGGCCATGCAGATAATGATCGGACTGCTCAATCTGGGCTTAGGCGGAACACTGCGCAGCAGTCCAGACACCTGGTTCCTGAATTCTTCTGAATTTCCCTACTGGTTGGGAGCGCTGGTGAGCAACCTGCTGCCGGGTTAATCATAAAGTGTTAAAGCAGAAGAGCAAAGTCACAGATGTTAATTTGACATCACTGGTAAAGTCAACGTCTTTCACTTTATTGCTGATTTGATTGCATATCATTATGAGGAAGCACAGAGTTTACAACAGGGTGTGATTCAGCGCTAGCTGATAGAAACTCTGTGAGCAAAACTTCGTCAAATAATGTCGAGAAAACACAATTCTGCGATTGCAGTGTGTCCATTAAATAAGAAATGCAATAAGAATCAAATGTAAATAGGTCTTTTCATGCGATAACTTATTAAAACACATGCCACGCCTTGATCCTGTCAGCTTCTTCTTTATGGTCTGCACCAGTGGCAGGACTCGGATGTTGGTCACAGTTTTATGGTCAGCAGAAATTGTGTTTCAACTGAATTGCACAATTTGACATTTTGAAAATAAATTTACTGAATGGAAACACCAAATCGCCAGCTTGTTCTCTGATAAGTTTTGGCACTAGTATAAAGTTTTTTTTTTTAATGTAAACATTGTTTTCATGTCACACAAGTCACATGATCAACAACCAGATGTTTTCACTTGTGCAAACCACGAAGATGAAGACGACAGGAAATGGTCAGATGATGATAACAAGGCATGTTTTTTAATAACTTAATATTTTTGAAATTTCAATTTGCACAATGCTATGGTCAGTGGAAATGCTGCTGTTATGCATAAGAGCTGCAACATTTGGAAAATATGCATTTGAGATGCAGTTCTTGAATGTTATGATGCAGATGTCAGCGTTACTCCCTTTGAAATTCAGGATGTGGTTCCTAAATTAAAGGTTTATCTAAAAAAGAAAATATTGTGAAGCAAACTCAAGGAAATTGCTCTTTGTTGATAAAAATGACCTTTGTTGTGTTTGGTTCCTTCTTTTTGTAGTTCATCACTTTTGGAGTGATGTGCGTTTTATCTGAGAAGTTCCCAAGCCTGTGCCTGGTGAGTCGTTCAAACTTTATAAAACTGACAGGAAATCTACACTGAAAACTCAGAGGGAACTTGTTTAATCTGAGGAAGTTGTTGTTGATAACATAAAATAGACAAAAAGTGTTGCAAATATTGCAGTAACATTAATAATGTTCCTTCGTTTAGTTATTTTAATATTCAGACTGTTTTATAGAAAATGTTTTAGTTATAGTTAAGGACTTGCACAGATGGACACTAGGTGGTGCTAGAGAGCCTGCCAAGTTTCCTTTGGAGGAAAAGCACCTTTTGAAATATGTATTTTTTTTATTTGTGGATCAAAATAAAATTTTTCTAGTTGTAGTTTTTCTGTTTTATGACGTCATCATAGTGGCAGAGGTCAGTGAGTTTCCTGGCAGCAGGAGCTGAGTTGGATTTTTGTTTTCATGAGAAAATGGAAAAATTGAGAAAAATTGAGAAATCAAAATGTGCAAAAATAATGTTTTTATTTTATAACCTGTAATTTTGGTTACTAAAGTGGTTACTTTTTCAAAAATTGGTGAAAAAAAACAGTGGTTAGTTTTTTTAAAGAAGTCATAGCTGTTTTATATTGATATATTTTATTCAAATTCGTGAAACTTATCAATGTTTTAAATGAAAACTTTCGTTTGAGTCGTAATCTTGTGATGCAGGTCATCCTGAACGTGATCCTGAACCTGGTCGGAGTTGGTTTCGCCATAGCAGCCATCGTGCTCTACAGCATCTACATAGCACACCTTCCTATGTGGTGGTGGTGGAATTGCTCCAACTCCAGATCCAACTACTTCCCTACTCCACCTTCACAGAGTGAAACTGAATTCTTTAGCCAGATGTGTCTCGAAGGCAGTTTGTTGTCTAAGGTGAGCAAATGCATGTTTTCCAATGTCACCAGGAAGGTTAAATATGGCTGCATTTCAATTACAAATGTGTGCAAATCTTTGTTCATTTTCTGCTAATGTTGAAAAAAAAAACACAATTCTGCAGTTATGGTACTTATATTAAATGAGAAATTAAAATACACATAAACAAGTTTGTTGAGGCGAAAACAAGAATCGGGATGTTGGCGCCAGGGATGTTGGTTTTGCAAGACAAATCAATTTTGATGAGGCTGAAAAAGCCGTCCTAGCAAAAAACCTTTTATCAAAAAAATTTGTTTTCCTAAATCGACTTGTTTGCATTAAGTGAGTTTAATTTGTATTTCCGTTGCCAAATTTAATATTTCTAAAGTAAATTTGCTTATTGGAATTGTGGCGATTTTGAACAATTCTCATTTTTCCATTAAAATGCAAATTGGAAAAACTTTTTTGAGTCACACGAGTCACATGATCACTTCTGGTACCAACCACAAAGAAGACAATGACAGGAAGTAGTTGGAGGACGAAAGGGAAAGGGAAGCGCCGCATGTTTTTAATAATTTATTGTGTGAACAGATTTATTCACATGGTTTTAATTTTGTTTCTTATTTAATAGAAATTCTGCAATTGCAAAATTGTGTTTGTTTTGACATTGGCAAAATATCGACATTCGTAATGAAAACGCAGATAATATCAGGCTGACACTAACAGGCTGTCAGGATAACTTATTGGTGACCAATTACTGAAACTACTTGACATATTTAGGTGCTTTTGGAAACAAATATCCATAAAGCAGCAGTCCACTCAACAACACAAAGTCGCGAGAATGTTTTGTGATCCGATCAGGTGCTGCTGATAGGAATGAATGTTGTGCTGATCGTCCTGTCCATCATGGAGCTCTGCGTCGTCATCAGCACCGTCGTCCTCGGCATCAAGACCCTGAGGAACTCAGTGCAGGAGCAAAACACGGTAAATCCACACAAACTAAACCAGTCAGTTACTTTACAGGTAAACAAGAAGAAAACAGGCTGACTGGTTTCTGCTGCAACCAGCAGCTACGTCTATGTTTGAGATGTGAAGCTAAAAGATGAACTGGAAGAAAACAGAAGCGAATCGGATCAGGATTTCCTCTCTGTGTGTTTGATTTCTTTATATTGAGACATTTTTTTCTCTGCTGTTTTTCATCAGGATGCTGAAAACACCAAACCTCTGATGGAGGCAGTCTCCTCTGATTCCACAGCCTAATGACCTCTGCTCCTTTCAAACTTTAAGTGTTAAAAGTAAAAGCTGATGTTTTTCTTTTCTTTATTACTTCGCTGTTGCATTTGTATAACATAAAAAAACAATGATACATTTTGGTCCTTCTTGTTGACAGAACCTCATTATATTTCTTTATTTCTCTGCCTATTTGTGAAGTAGCATTCATTTAGGGAAGCATTCCTCTAAGGAAGTGCAGATATCATGACACTGATTACCTGCCCTGCACAGTTAATCATTTGCTGAAGTCAAATAAATCTGCTGAGATGGAGTTTTTGTCATGATCTTTCTGTCTATGCTATCCTGTTTTTTAGTCAAACTCATTAAAACACTGCATGTACTGTAAAATAAAGATTCATGTACCTCAATTTGCATAAATGTTTATTTTTAGATTTACATATTTGTGTGGGTTTAATGCATAAACATCTCCAGATGATTCTAATTCTGAAAAATAGTTTTTATTGAACATAAACCATGTTTAAAAATGAATAAATGATAAAAAGAGACATTAAAATAGCTTTGGTTGTTTCTTTGTCAGGAATCTGAAAATCATACAAGATTTTCAGAATATGTTAATTTTGCAATCTTTCTAATATTCACCTTTTTTTGAAATATTGCACATGTGAAAGCAAAGTGAACTCCAGGAGGATGAATACTGAGTGATGAAAAAATGTGAAAACGTTCATCAGGACACCTGAGGAGGTTTGTTGAGCAGATGAAATCAGTGCTGGTCCAATTTACTAGCTGGGTTGATGTTTCTTCATGGGAGTGAACAGTGATAGAACAAAAGAATGAAAGAAAATGGAGCAATATTTCATTATTTAATGTATTAAATGAACCAAAGAGTCACTTTGGACTCCAGAGCTTCTCATTTCAGAGCCCTGATCCAGAAAATATAAAAACTGTGACATTATCTCAATGCAGCTGCAGCTAAAAGTGCAGCACTTTAATTTTTAATCCATTGTTAAAGTTAAACTGTGAAGGAAAAAAGATGGCTGCATTATGCCAGACGTTCTCCAACCAGATCGATCCACTTTTCTGTCAGTTTTTGTCAAAAACACAATGAATAAATCAGAAACCTAAGTAATGAGCTACATTTGATAATTTACTGTCAATCAATAATAGAAAGTTGAGAGTTATTATCTACTGTACTGTGTTACTATTTCTGGCACCGAGGTTTGGATTGTTTGCGGCGCTGCCTGCTGATGCATCGATGGTTTCAAGCACCAGGACTGATGAGAAGGATTTCCTTCAAGTCTTCTGTAGAAACATTGTCAACCTGCTGACACAGAAACATTCACAATGAATACTAATACTGGTAAAGTTAGGGATTTACCTCTTACAACACAACTGATTAATAAATGCAACTTCTCTGAAGTCCATCTTTTAATAATGGTCCAGAAGAACAAATCAAATCATTTGGTACTTGGAAGTTAAAAATGCATTAATCAACAAACAGTTTAAAGTTTGTCTTTCTACAAACAGAATGATTATTTAAAGAAAGAATATTTCAGACGAAATTATTCTACACTCAAATGTGAGTCTAGCAACGTGGCTTTTACATCTTTGAAAAGCAGAAGTGGAGCCTCCTGCCCACCCAGCAAGTGGTTTCTGGATGGTGAGTCAGCATCTAAACATTTGTCTTTTCCAGTAGCCATTGGACAGCAAATACGGCGGTAAAGCCAGCTGACCAAACTGCTGGAGCTCAGCTGCAATTGCTAGATGACGGTGTGGGTTTCCAGTTTACTGGGTAATAATGCAGAGCCTATTGATTTGTGAGGTTACGTTCCAGAGGTTTTAGAAACTGCAAACAGTTGAACTTATTGCCAAAAATGGTAGGATGTTTTATTTTTAAGTGCTTAGGCTTGAGACTCATAAAAATGTTCAAAATGTGAGTTTTGCATAATTCATTACCTCTTCCTCCTTCACCTCACCAGACAGGAACCCGATGCCAAGAGCAGCAAACGAAATACTGACAACCAACAGCAGAACAGCCAGGAGAATCAAGGTTCTGTCCAGAGATGTCAGTAGGTTCTGAGAACGAGAACAGACAAAGAAAACTGATTCTTTTCATCAGGACTTATAGCTGAATCGCTGCGCTCCGCCGTTTACGCCTGGACCTGCTCACCTGATCGAAGGCGGCCATGTTTCTGCAGCTGTCGTCGTGGCGACCGGGGTCAGAACCGGGGCGATCGCAAACCCAGAGCAGAGAGGAGTTGTTCAGGTCGATGGCGAACATCACGATGCCAGTGATGGAGAAGATCGCACCAACAATGTTCAGGAACACAGTGAAGCCCACCTGGGAAGACCATCACTTTATATCTGTAATACAGTCTGAGATATAAACTACATACATAGATATATGTATATTTTATATATTTTATTGGTATCTCCTCATGTTGGAATACTTTAAAAGAAAAGGGTGCTCTTCTGACCAGCAGGCAAATCCAAATGATTTTAATCCTTCTTTTCATAGACTTCAAAGAAATCTCTATATTATTCTGCACAAGCTTTTTTGGAAAGTTTTTCCTCTTAAAGGGAAATTTTCCTGATCACTGTCACACATTGATCCCCAATAAGAGGCATTGCTTAAACTTACTTTTATTAAATGTAAATAAATGGTTCAGTGTTTGGAAGTCTCTCTATAAGACTCTGTGAAGGTGATATTATCGGGTTTTTTAACTAATGACGGTTTCACTCACCAAGCAGGAGGAAGGAAACCGACCCGCTAAAACCGTCATGATTCCCGTTACGATAAACTGACAAGAAACAAAGTTCAAAACTTCAGTAACAAGAAATTACAAACACAACAAGAAACCCAGAAAATCCTGAAAAACTTCAACGACGGCAAATTTATGCCAAAAAACTTAAACATTTTGATATTAATCTAAACTATTTTCTGAAACAACAACAAAGTTTGAAAAGGCACAAATGTGCAAATAAATACTTAAAATGTTGAAGAGTAATCTCAGACTTTCCCAAAAAAGAAACAAAGAACATTTCTGAGTTTAAAAAGTTGAACATTTCCATGTAGAACATTTTTTACTTTTTCAAGTTTCCAAAGCCAAACATGTTCAACGTTAAACTCTGCATAACTCTGAATGAATCAGACATTTCTGCGTTTTTCTGGCAGTAATTTATTCCTTTCTCCTGTCTACATTGGCCCTCCATGCCATCATAAGCTGACTGCTTAAACATGGCAAGAAATAAATAACCGAGCCAAAATAAGCAAAAAAGAGAGATCCTTTCAGATAATTAAGGCTTGTTTTTGGAAATATAAAGATGCATTTCACAGTGTTTTGGTGGAGAGTTAAGCTCAACTGATAAATAAAAATAAAAATGTGCTACATACATCCCCTGGAAAGAGAGAAAGAAAGAAAACTATAAACAGTTTGTTACCACAGCGCCCAACCAGTAAGCAGCTCCCAGGCTGGTGAAATCCCCCAGACGAGTGCTGGTTCTTCCCGGTCCAAGGCCGATATTAAGCACACCCACCATGATCTGAACAGTCTGCAAAAGAAATAAAACCCATGATCCCTGCATTGAGGTGAGATGTTTCCCCGGCTCCTCTCACCCCGGCGGCTGCAGCCCAGCAGGTCTGCACTCCCAGTTTCTTCAGGCAGCAGCAGCAGAGCGCCTTCAGGATCCGACACGGTGATGGGAACATGTTCCCACACCGTCTGGATTCTTCTTCTTCTGGATTAAAATCAGCAGAGATCTGGACTCACAGCTGCAGCGTGAGGTGGAAACGATTCTGCAAAGGAATGTTTTAATCTAAAGAGAGCAAACTGAGTCACTGGTTTGCATCAACAGGCCTATCAAATGCAAACATGAATGAACAGTCATGGCTATTCTCTGATACTACAAGGTAGAAAAGTTAAACTGATTTCTTAACCTTTCTTTTATACATAAAAACCCATTTGTTTCTCTCTTTGCGTTTTTCTCCCTTCACACATTTTAAAATCTACAAAAGTTAAAACTTTCCTGAGAGATTGTGACTTTGTTAAAAGATAAAAAAAGCTATATAGCTGGAAAGATAAAAAGGATTTTGTCAAATTAAAAGAAGCTGCACAGTTAATCAAACCCCAGGCATCGATCTGATGCAACATTTGATTGGATGTCATATTTTAAGTGTCATGCTAATGGTGACCAATCCCAATGTGAAGTTTTAGGGACAGAAATGCTAAAGTTCAGTGATAAAAAAGAAAAGAGTCAAGAGAATGTAGATTAACTGATTTTTATTTATTGGAAGGAAACGTTTTACTTTTACTCGAGTAATAAAGGAGGTCTGGTGTTTGGAAAATTCCTCATGATAACATCTGAGCTGCTCTAAATGAATTCACTGGAGAGCTTAAATCATTTTGTAAAAAGTAACAACATTTCAAACACTTGAGGTTTGGTGCCTTTATTTCTTCATAGACTTAAAACAGCAGAAATTTATATTTTACAATCGAAAAGCCTCCAAAAGACAGAGATGGAGAAAAAATGTTAAATCTCTTAGCAAAATTAGTTATAAAGCAGTTTTTTACTGTCTTTGTGTCTCTGAAATTAGGACTTATTTCTCCCAGTTACATATTTTTTGTGAACCTAGAAGCCAGACTGATTGAGAGTCTTAATCCAGCTGAGATGTTAAAGCAGAGCTGATATGTATTTTATGTTCGGATAAATCAAATAAAACCCTAAAATTAAACAAATAACACAAGAAATTCAAAAAAGTAAATTTAACAGCAGCTGAGCTCACAGAAATATTAATGATAATTTGAATATCTGTTATTATTCCTGTGAGCTCAGCTGATAAAGAAATAATATATTATTAAACTCATTTTGTTTTTGGGCCATATAAAAAATCTGAATGTTCTTAAAGGGCCGGCTGTGCCAGAATATATCAATAAAACCAATTGAACTGTCAAAATGTCAATAAATATCTGTTCCTCCAGGATTTTGATTGTTTTAGGGTTTTTTTGCATCAAAATTATAGATTTTGTTGTGCCAATTTGGAAGTGAAAGAAGCGTGTATAATATTTGCACTAACATATGACCTTAAATGTGACTTTTTAATACTCGCCGTATCGATCGTGGACAGTAGCTTGACATCAAGTGAAACTGAGGCAGCAGTCACTGAAACTCAATGTTTGTGATCAATTTGAGAAAACAAAGTGGAGATTTATAGACTTTGTTTAAATTTTGCAGATTTGTAAAAAACTGGAAGGACTTATTGATGTAATTTGGAGTCTAGACGCGACATGAAGAGCAACGTGGGGCCAATGTGGCCCCCAGGCCTTTGAGGCCAATGTGGCCCCCAGGCTTTTGAGGCCAATGTGGCCCCCAGGCCTTTGAGGCCAATGTGGCCCCCAGGCCTTTGAGGCCAATGTGGCCCCCAGGCCTTTGAGGCCAATGTGGCCCCCAGGCCTTTGAGGCCAATGTGGCCCCCAGGCCTTTGAGGCC
>NW_026562467.1:68897-70842 GCF_027474105.1 Poeciliopsis prolifica | reverse complement strand
TTTGAGGCCAATGTGGCCCCCAGGCCTTTGAGGCCAATGTGGCCCCCAGGCCTTTGAGGCCAGATGTGGCCCCCAGGCCTTTGACATGTGTGACATTGTATGAAGATATCTGGGAGTTTTTCTCTTTACTCTGGATTCCTCCCACATCACCAAAAGCATAATTTCGGACATAAAGCAGGTAAAACCCACAAGAAGAAATTATTAAATAAGTCACATGCCTTTGACAGGCCTTTGACATGTGTGACATGTCACACATGTCATGACCTCCTGAAAATATTATTAACGAAAAATCAGGGTCTTTTTTTCTGAAATTCACAACAAACATGAACTCAGTTTGTATCAAAAAAGATCAGATCTGACTCATGTTTTCATTTTGAAAAGAAAACAGAAGAAAGCTCCTGACCAGAGCTTCCTCTGGCTCGGTTCACCGGAAACTGAACTCCTGATGTGAAAGAGGAAGATCCAACTTCGTGAAAAACAAGCCAGAGATTTAATGTCAGCAGTTTCCCTCCTGACGTTCTGATCAGGCTCTCATGTTTCATCAGCCGATGACAATTCAAGAGGAAGCAGAGTTGGACTATCTCTGATTTCACACATTACTGGTATTTTCAGCTGAGATGACAGCAGTGGGAACGAACTGGTGCAGAACATCAGGCTTTTGCATTCGCCGGTCTGGTAGAAACAAAGGAAATCACAAAAGGAAACTTTTGTGATTCTTGGTTGGTCGTCTGTAACAGTTCACTGGAGCTCAACAGGAAAAAACATAATCAATCAATCAATTTAATTTGTAGTGGTTCAAACTGCATTATGTCACAGAAACATGAAAAATTATGAATTGAAACATTAACTTTTTTAATTGTTCAAAATGTTGGTTTGAGTTTCATTTATCATTGTACAAAAGAAATAAATTCTAAACAGAATTTTTTTCATCTCAACTGTTTTACAAATATGAGAAGTTTTAAATCAAAATCAAAAAATACTTAATGTGAGAGTAAATCATGTAATGATGTAAATAAGAAAATGTTCAGGCTTAGAAGGCTGTGCACATCTCTGTAAGGTATTGTGTTTCATAAAAACTTTACTTTGTTCGGAAAATTTGCTGAAAAAAGTAATTATTTGCTTTAAATTGATTGATTAATTTAAAACTCAGTTCAAGTTGAATGAATTCGATTGTTTGTCTCCTTTTGTTAAATCAACTTCATGAACTTTAATTTCTGAGTAAAAACCAGAAATTTTAAACAGAATTTTCACGGCAGCAGGTGGACGTTCATTTTCAAGTTAAAGCACCTTCAAGTGTTTTACAGTGTATTTCTAATTCTCACCGTGGCTGAGCGTTCAGAATCAGAGTAAGAAAAACCTCATCCACAGACAGGCCCAGTCATACTGATGCTGGAGAAGAAAATGGCTCCAGCGGCTCCAAAGATCCCAGGAAAGTTCAGACTCAATCTGGAATGAAAGAATCAGAACAAGAAGAAGCCGAAGAAAAGTTTTCTCACAGTTTTGAAAATTACCCACTCACCAGACACAGACATGACTCCTTCTCACACAGAATGCAAAGGATGCCAAGTATGGCAAACTGCGAAAGAAACAAAACATAAATTATTGCTGTTTAATCTCTCACCAAAATTCCCGACCAATAAGGGAAGCCGGTGAAACATATTAACTCAGCGCTGGATTCACTGTCTGAGATGGGGAGTAATTAGTTACATTTACTTCACTTTGTTGAAAAATGTACTTCCAGGAGTCGCTCTGCTGTACATTTTACTTTCACTTGAGTAAAGACAAGTTGAAGAAGTGATACTCTTACTGCAGTACAACCTCTGGATGCTCTGCCCACCTGTAAGGGGCTAGACTAGTCAGACTAGTTAGACTAGAGAGACTAGTGAGTCTAGTTAGATTAGAGAGACTAGAGGGACTAGTTAGACTAGTGAGACTAGTTAGACTA
>NW_026562467.1:39792-68887 GCF_027474105.1 Poeciliopsis prolifica | reverse complement strand
AGAGAGACTAGTGAGACTAGTTAGACTAGAGAGACTAGTGAGACTAGAGAGACTAGAGGGACTAGTTAGACTAGTGAGACTAGTTAGACTAGTCTCACTAGTCTCTCTAGTCTAACTAGTCTCTCTAGTCTAACTAGTCTCTCTAGTTAGACTAGAGAGACTAGTGAGACTAGTTAGAGCTAGTCTTATCTTACATCCTCGTTGTGTATCTCAGTTCTCCAGGTTCTGCTGATGATCTATTTATTCTAGTCAGGTGTGGTGCAGCAGAGGAACATCTGAAAGTTGCCTTTGAGGACTGGACTTTGACTCCTGTGCTTTAAACAAACAGTTTGATGTTGACTTTCAGAATGCATTCATCACCAATTTTAAATTTTACAACCATGTTTTGACCCAGCGGATCCAGTTTGAACATATTTCCTGTTGGGAACCTCTGCATTAATCATTAATTTTATGTAATTATTGCATCAGACACAAAATGGATTTAGATTGAGATTAAATTTCTGAGGGAATCAGATCGCACTGGATTTTCTATGTGAATAACGGGAGATGGGATGTTGATCAATCACATCGTTAGAAACAAAATCATCTTTGAATAAAACAGCAAGAAGAGACCAATTGTCAAGTTTCAAATCTTTTACTGCAGAGAGCACAAGTTGTGGGTCAAAACAGTTTTAACAACAGAAAAATCCAGGAAGTATTCAGTTTACTTGTTTCTGTTCCAGCCGGATGTAAAATTGTATTAATCTCTATCCTCACAATTCAAATACTTCATTACAACAATTTGGAAACATGGTTTTGAAATTCTTGCAAATTTGTTAAAAATTCATTTAATGTGTATTGTGATAGGTAGTAATAAACCGACTACAAAGCTGATAACTGCAACAATCAGAGCCTATTATGACGTCTTCCACACATTCATGAAAAGGGTTTTAAATAATTCCCAGAAACTTTAAAGAAAAATGCTTCACGTTAATTTTTGACTTAATTTCCTTGAATTACCTTAACTCTGTCAAATATTTACTTAAAGCTTTTTAAGCAACAGGTAAGGAGACAAAAAGTCTCTCCATAACGCAACGTGACCTAAAATATGAAAACATGCAGCAAAGGATCATTTCCATGCATTTATTTTTATGATGCAGTGGTGAAAATTTGTAATTACAACAAAAAAAAAATCTCATGCAGTACATGATTGAATATTTGCTGATATCAGAATACAAAAGGAACAAAAAAAATGTAATGATCAAGAAAATCAAAGTAAAATGATTTGGTATTTAATACAAAAGTGCAGGAGACAATAGAAAAAGCATAAATTGCATTTTAAAAAATCCCACAAACTGCTTATAAGTGATTCATGTAGATATTAACCCTGTGAGTGGGATGAAATGCAGGATTAATCTTTACAGGAAGTGAAAGACGTTTAGACTGCAGGGTTGGTGGTGATTTCCTCCAGCAGAGGCTTGAAATGCTCCGGCTCCTCAGAGGTCTGCAGGAGGAAGGAAACACGCTGAGTGAAAAAATGAAGTGAAACATTAAAGAACAGGTGACTCACTGGTTTTGAGAAATCACTGCTTAGAGAAGAAAATGTCTGTAATTCGGCCTTTTGGGAAACTTCTCAAGAGAAGCTGTTTCATGTCTGAAAGGTTTGAGATTTTACACAGAAAGTTAATCTGATTCCTTTAGATCATAAAGTAAATAAGACCTGGATTAAAAGTCTGAACAGGAAACAACGAGGTTATAATAGTGGAGCTGGAGTCATGCCCAACACTCACAGTTTGGTGTATTTTATTCAAAAGAAAACTAGATTTATGTTTTTATTTTCTGTATTCACAGTGAACAACGAAAGCTGCAATATTAGGACAATATCGTTTCAATCAATATGTTTTAATATATGCCAATAATGAACCAGCAGGAAATTTGGTTTGATTTGTCAGTAAATGATAAGCAGGTATTAAATGCATGGGAACCTCAGGCAGAATAAATGTGAAGATGTTTGGTGATGAATAAACCTCAGTCCAATGTGCTACTTGTGCTACAAAGACCCGTCTGATTGGTCTCCAGTCCCGCCCTCTGTTCCCCTCAATGTGTGCCATGGCAGCCGCTTAGGTCATGTTTCAACATGAGTTGCTATAAAACCTCCTGAAACGAGTCAAGCCTGTAGGACGGGTCCATTGTGTTGTTTTATGGATGACTAGACATATAAAATGACCCAAGGGGAGAATAACGTTCGTCTATGTTGGTAAAGTAAACCTTTGTCTTTTGTTTGTTCTGTTTTATTTTTATTCCCCAACTGGGGAATAAAAACAAACATTAGCAAACATAAGTATTCATCTACAAAATGACTAATTAGATAAGAGAACAGTCAACAATGGAAACACAATAAAACAGGAACATTAAAATGGAGTTGTGTCACAACAACAAAGAAGTATAACAATACTTATTTTTCTTTAACTCTTGACAATTATTTTCTGTTTTGTTATAATTTTTCGCTTTCTCTCACATGTAATAATCTGAGGTAACAGACATTTTGGGTTGAAGTGGGGAGGAGAGGGAACGAAAAAAGCCACAACAATTCCTTGATAAATGAAATGTCAGACCAGTAAGGATTCATCTGATTGGATCCGTGACCCGGGCGTTCGTAAAGGCAGCATGCGTGGGATTTTTCCAATCCATGTTAAGAACTGAAGAAACCTTTCGGTTGAATGGCGGGAAAAATCCTGTGGTTTCTACCTCGGATGGTCAGAATCTAAACCATCGTTTATGACATGGTGAGTTATCCTGCAGGAAGTAGCCGTCGCTGTGGTCATAAAGGGATGGGCCTGGTCAGCAACGATACTCAGGAAGGCTGTGGCGTTCACACGATGCTCTGTTGGTTCTAATGGGCCCAAAGTGTTTCCAGGAAAATATCTCCCCACCGTTACACCATCACCATCATGTTTCCTCTTTTTCTGACCATTCTCTGTAAACTACTGAGATTAGCTAATTCGACATTTGCGTTAATGAGCAGCTGGACAGGAGTATCTAATAAAGTGACCAGTGAGAGAATATCCACCATTACAGAATCATCTTCTGAATTGATTGGTCATTTAAATTTGTAAAACTAAGTTAAACATTTAAGCCAGAGGCTTATTCTATCCAAAAACTGATTTAGCACGACTCTTCGAAACAAAACAGCTCACCTGTTTTTGTTTGTTGCTCAGAGCTATGATGCCCAGCACGGCGGAGCTGATGGCGACGCAGAGCTCCACCACCGACAGGACAATCAGGACCCCAGTAATGCTCCGCAGAAGCATCTGCAGAACACAAACAGCTCCATAAACCATTTGTTTAATAGATGTAGACTATCCTCCTTAAATCATTTACTTTGTTTATAAAATGATGCTGTTACATCTGTGTTGCTGTTAAAGAAACTAAGAAAACAAAAACAACTCAAAGAGGTGATTTGAAGCAAGACGTTGAAATCATTTTTCAATATGTGGCCACACAAGCAAATTATAGTTGGTTTCAATGTGCAATTCATAGTTCTCATGTGATGTCACACTTCTGGGAACGTTGTAGCCGGCAGCCATCTTGGTAGGTATCCGTCGCAAGAGTTGCTGTGACAACAATAAACAAGCCACAAGCTTGAACCTTGTAGATTATTACTATCTAATTTTTAAACAATGTAAGTTCATTAACAATTTTTGTGTACTCCACTGTCTTTTTGTTGGTCTGGAAGCCATGGCTCATGTACGCTTTGCACTGCGCTTGCCTACCAAGATGGCGGCTCAGTGGCTCAGATCACTTCTGGTTCAGACTTGTAGGAACTACGTATAATTAGATCTGTAGACGTCACTAAATCACACATGTTTAAAGTTCCAATTGGCTGCCTAATAGCAGATATCTTTTTCTTCACTAAGCCTACATTTACACGCTGCCTCCAAAGTTTCTGGTGATAATTGGGGAAAAGTTCCACGTTTAGACGCCGCCACCAAAACGCCACGAGTCAGCTGAAGTTGTCATGCCAAGCCAAAAGGTGGCGCTGTTATTTCAGCATGTCATTGAATGCGCCTGCAGTTTTGACCCTTTGCTTCCTCTTCATTGTAGTTTCCCGTCTCCAAAGTGCTGGATTGCAACAGAAATGTTATGATTAAACTGCAGAGCAGGCCTAACATAAATAACCCAACAGTCATAAACCTGGTCAGCTTAAGAACAAACGTCCATCTTCAAAGATGGAATCATCTCTAAAGCTCATCATAATCAAGACAAATATAGATATTTCTGTCTTACCTGGATCATTGCTTTGCTCTCCAAGCATTTCTCCTTAACGTAAGCGGAGGGTGGACTTGGCCTGGGGTAAGAGTAGTAGTCGTAGTTGGGCCCGTCTTCACAGGAAAACCATACATATATATCACCCTCAAATATACTGTAGAGCACAATGGCAGCCATGGCAAGAGCACCACCAACCAGGTTGACAGTCACATTGAGGACGACCTGAAATAGAAGAATAACTTCATCTACTAACATGACCATTAATTTGATCAAAGTTGGAAAAGATCTAAGGATAAATGCTGATGATCCTGAGGAAACACCAGATAGTTAAAATCACTCACCAGACATGGACTTGGATACTTCTCAGTTAAAATGCACATGATACCAAACACAATGAACTGGAAAAAAGAAAAAAACAAACAAATATTCTGTGTAAAAGTGAATAAATGGCTGAGGGTCACTTGGCTCCATGTAACCATTGGTTTCTCTGTGTCCCTCCCTGCCATGCACACAACCAGTGGAGTTCACTGCTTACTAAAAAATGAGTTCTGATAACACCAAGGCACCAGCATGGTGTTTAGCAGAAGCTAAAATGCTAACTTCAATTCAAATTACATCTACCCTTAAAAGCAGTTTGTTCACCAATTTAATTTTGAGTTTATAATTTACACGTTCAATAATGCGTTGGAGAGTTGGAGCTTCTTAAAGAGACAGAGGCCCATTTCAAAGTGACAAACTGCAAAGTCAAATTTATTTTGAGTTATGTTTGCTAAATACAGCATTATTATCATAACAGCTGATGGTAACATAGTTACCTGATTATGCCGTAAAATGGAACTATGTGACTGTAAAATACATAATACTGTGAGGCTCCGACTTTAAGGCTCCGACGATTAACAATTAATGCTGATAATCAGCAGTTTGCTCACCAGAGATCCCATCCAGTAGGGAAAGTAGCTGTTCCAGTAAAAGTAAGGAGAAATGTAAGACAGGTGGATGATGGCGCCAAGGCCAATGTTAAGCAGCCCGATCATCATGTGGACGGCCTGCAAGGGAAAACAAGAAGCAGACACCTGTGGTCAAACCTGGCATCATCATTATTATTTTTTACAATCAACTTAATGAGCTTCGATAAAGACGCAGCAAACAGCAAAAACTCATAGAAAACATGTCTAATTAGAGCAAGAGCAGTTTAAATTTTTATTAAAATGAAGAGAGAAGTCTGCAGCTCACCGCGAGGACGGACAGAGACGTCTTCAGGACCGCCCCCAGCGGCCGGGACACGGAGCAGCACACCGGGCTGTAGCAAAGAGTCTTCAGGATCTGGCACAGTGGAGGCCAGCGACTGTCAGGGTCAGAGGTCAGCGTGAACACGGTGACCCCGTCGGTCCTGCTCATGGTCACAGACATCTTCCTGGTCCTGGAAGCTGACAGACATTTAAATGTGTTATTGGTCATTTTAACAAGTTAAATAAAATAAGATGCATTAAAAGTATTTGTAGCTTTTGGATTTTCTTGCCGGTGTGATTCTGCTGTTAATTCTGATTTTATTTGTAGTTTTTTTTTTTTTTTTTTAGGGCAGAAGGACACGATCAGCTGAAAAATAAAAACAAAACCTGGTTCTAAAAATACTTTAATATAATTCAAAGTCAATACTCTGGGTCTGAACTGCTGGTGTTTCAATCTGTCTCCGAAATAAAACCCCAAACTGATTCTGAGAAAAAGCAAATTCAGGCCTGGACTTTGACTGGGCCATCCTAAAGGACCAGGCTATGTGGAAAGAAAATCGGAAAAAAATAGTTTCTGTCTGACAAGTAAAACAATAAATAAATAAATTACTCAAAATAGCGGTTGCCTGTTATATGTTCTTTAACATCAGTTTTAAAGTAAATAAACCGAAGTGTCCAAATTAAAAAGCTTTCTTTTAGCAGTCGATCAGATCCGGATTTAAGTTTCGTCCTAACAACTAAAGCTGCAGCCAGACCCGGTCCACTGCGGCAGAACTTTGGTTCTGGTTCTTCCTGTTATTTCCACTGCAACTTCAGGCATTTCAGTAAAACAACCTACCTGTTAGAGTCCGAAGCAAAGTGAGAAACAAAACCTGAGATTCAGTTAATGTCACTGTCTTCCGGGATACCGGGATAGATCAATCTGTCCCGGAAGCGGAAAAAAAAATTGTAAATATTAAAATCATTTGCGCATGAGCTGATTTATGTTTGTTTCTTTTGTATTCCATTGTAAATGTAAAAATAGTTTATGATTTGAGGAGAGTAACAGAGTCACGGATAGATAGACTCTTTCTTCAGAGCTTCATTATTATGAATTTACAGAAATAAACAGAAACCAGGAAAAGTTTTAATCAAGTGTATCAAATGTTTCTTTGTTGTTTACAAAGAAGTGATCAGAATAAAATAACTAAACTCAGTTTAGTGTATGTGGTATTTCTTGAGGAGTAATATTAGATTATAATATACATTTATGTTGTTGGTTTTTTTTTAGTTTTTGGCGTCATAAACTCCAGGTGTTCATTGTTCCAACGTGAACAGAACACTTCTTCCCACAAGGTGGCGGTAGTGGGACGGAACCAGAACAGAAGGATCACAGTTTCAGACTCAACGGATCAGAAATGTTCAGTGATGCAGGAAATCCTTAAAAATGTTTCAATATCTCTGATATAAACATATGAAAACAAATAATCTGGAATGTGTTTGATTCAGGAACATCTTGGTAGTTTTAAGGGGAGTGAAAGAAAACATTATGGTCACCAGTATTTGGGTTTTCTTTATGAACAGAATAACTTAGAAAGTGTAGAGAAACTGATAAAAGTCAAGTTGTAAAGGGGTTTAAATAGAAAAAGATACTTTCGCCGTTAGTAATCTACAGGCTGAGAAAATGAGTTGTTTAGGCGGCAAATTGATAACAATTTAATTCAGATACAAAATATATTGTCATATTTCTATTTTATTTCCTGTTATTTTCTTAGTTCTTCAAGCGGGAGCCGCCAGGGGGCGCTGTAGGGGCATCAGAAGGTTGGAGGGACGATGACATTTTTTAATCTTACATTTTTCATCATAAGATTTGTTTCTGTCGTTAAGTCAATATTTTTTAAGTTAAAATAATTTATTTAAAAGTTATTTCTGATGCTGTTTTTCAGCTGCAATCCATATTTTCTGAGTAGCAGTCCTGACCAAACATAATTATTTTAATTTACTACAATATTGTTTCCTTTTTCTGTCAAAGTCTTGGGTTAGTTTTGGGTTTGGTTATTGTTTCTGTGTTGCTTGGTTTCTATTCTTTGATTTGGTTCAGCCATGTTTACTCTAGTAGCTTATTTTTATTTCTTATGTTTAGTTATTCTTTGATGTTGGATTTATTTTCCAGTCCCAGTGTAGAGCAGTTTTATTTCTGTTTTATCTTAGTTCAGCCCTTTAGTTGTATTATGTTCCTTATGTTTGGTTATTTGTTCATGTTGGAATCAGTTCTATGCGTGCTCTCGATCGCCCCCTGTGCCACTTTCTCTCTCTCTCTCCTCACACCTGCAACCTGTTTCTAATCAGCCATCTGTTCAGTAATCAGCCTTCTCAGTATTTATGCAACTCATTCTCAGTCACTCTGTTAAATCTGGGTTTCCCTTGAGTTTGTTGTCCTGACTGGTTGTCAGTGTTTTGTTCTTGATTTTTCTCCAGTAAATATTTCTACATCAACTCTTGTCTCAGCCTCTCTTCACACAGGTCAAATTTAACGTCACTTTGACATGACAGCGTCAGGTGAATGAGGTTTATGTGTAATCCTGCTGCAGGTTTTGCACTATTATTGTATTGATCAAAACATAACAAGCTTCTGTTTGTGATATCTGGTGAAAAAATCTGTTTAAAGGACTTGATCTTGAGAGAAATGTTGTATTTTCTAAGGATGAACTATTAAAAATAAAGAGCTGTAGGTGAAATTAAAGGCATTTGATGCTTTTGAAAGAAAAAATCTCTTTCATTTTGCAGGAGAAACTAAAGAGACATATTTTGGAGTTATGACCCAGAACTAAGCCCAATAACTCAGTTTTTTCTGTATTATTGAATTACAGCGGTTGCATATTTGGATTTGATACGATATCAGTGTTTACCTTCCTGACTTTAAGACATTCCTGCATCGACTCATTCTCCCGTGTAAATACCAAACTCCTCCACATTCAGAGCAGATCTGCTGCAGGCTTTCAGGTTCAGTCAGTTTATTATCCAGTTTCTACCAACACCAACCCAAATGACTGAGGAAAGAACTGAAATTTTACATTTTATTTATTCCCCACAACATATAAACATGCAAGTAATACAATTACAGAGGATTCTGTCTGCCATGTGTGGCAATATGCTTTTAATTTGAAGGATTAACAGGAAGTTAACATTTTGTTTGTACTACGTGAGCCAGAAAACTGTTGGAGTACTAGCACTGAACTTCTCAGCAGGTGAGTTCACATCATTAAAAATGGCTTTTCTGAAAATGTCAGTTTTTATTATGAAGTGAAATATTAAAGTTCAACTTGTTGATACCCCTTTTCAGACAAAGTCACCAAATAAGTGTTTTTGTGCCTGTATGTTGCATTTTACATCTTATTTTTCTTTTCTTTTGTTCGAACGTCTGGAATAATCAGTTCAATTCAAAAATTCAAATCCAAAAATACTTTATTGATCCCAAAGTGAAACTAATTGTTGTAAGTTGAATGATTTTCTTTAGAGTGGTTGAAGGACCTTCTGTAGCAGCCTGTATTCCAGTGGCTCTGAAGATGCCTCTGACTGAAGACAGTTTGCAGTTGTATGCCACTCTGATGCTCTTCACTCATAATTTCTTAGGTTTTATGTAAAATCCTTCTTTGCACCAACATCTCCAGTACTAACAGTTTATATTCGATGCATCGTTTCTCTGGGGAATATTTTGAATATCCACCTCTTTTAATATCTATGTCTTCTTTGCTTAAAGGTTATAAAGATGTCCGTCACAGTGGATACAGATGATGGAGTGACTGATGTTATCATAGTAATGGACAATCAGAGCATGTTGGCACGATGGCGTCAGATCATCAAGGCTCCTTCCTGCGGTCCATCATGGCGGTCAGGGAGCAAAGGGAGCAGCGTGGTCGTTGCTCTCGGGGTGAGAGGAACGCAGAGCATTTAAAGGATGAGTTTCTGAATCGTAACACCTTAAAGAAAAAGGTTTCAAATGTTTCACAGACTGTTCAGGTCATGGTCGGCGTGTTCAACGTTGGACTCGGACCAGAACGTGCAGAAACGTTTCCTTACTGGCTGGCAGTTCCTGTAAGTGGATTCACATCCCTCTAAAGTTCATCCATATCTGTGTGGAATATTTTTATATCTGAAGATTTCTTCACATCCATCATATTTGAATATGAAAAACATGAGGAAAGCTTCCATTTTTTATGGATAATATGATTTTCCTCCTCATACTGAAGTATTTTAACAGACATTTCCACTTCTGTGTTAAGTAGAAGCATAAAAGTTTCAAATAGAAGTTACCTTATTGAGTGCATGGGATATTGTCTGAATTGCAAGATACAGTTTTAGTGCAAACTAGTGAAAGTGCACCGGGTATATTTTGACCAAATGTGTTTCACAATGAATGTGTAAAACTGTCCTTACATTAAAGTGACTTTGCTTTATGCTGTAAGTTAATAAAACCAGTAATAATAATAATTGATCTTATTACTGTTTGTCTTCCAGTTCATTGCAGCCGGAGTCTTGTCTCTTCTTGCAGACATGTTTCCTTTCCGCTGCCTGGTGAGTGAAGAACAGTACTGCTTTCCAACTGCAGAGGTCGCAGTTGGGAGTAATAATCAGAGTTCTGCTTTCAGATGGGCTTTTCCACCTTTCTCAACGTCGCTGGATCCATCCTCTCCATTGTGGCCATTGTGCTGTATGCAGTACATTTGGCCAACTTCACTGTCATTGGGATGTGTGGGATCCTGGATGAAAGGAAGTCCAAAAACTGCCTGTTCTTGGCTAATTTAGCTCAGGTACTCAACACATCGGCCTCTTCTACCTTTAAATGCACTGATTTAACTGGTGCATGGAGCTGAGGATGTTGGTGTTTCCTCTAGATAAATGAATTACACAAAAAACACCAGGAAAATAGAACTATAGATCCCAGAGAGGAAAAGACAAGGTCAGGCAAGAATAACCGTAATAACCACAATCAGGCACATTTTCTTTCACTGGTCAATAACTGTGTTTCCATTGACCACATAATAGCGCAATTTGAACATATATCTATTTAATGGGAATGCCAGTTTAGAAAAAAAAATTAAATAAATACCGAATACTGAAACGGAACAATATATTTCTGGTTGTTTTTCTTTCGGAAGGTATTTCTTTTCATTCCGTTTTTCTTTGTCTGGTGTTTCAGAAACTGCTGAGAGGCGTGGACATCACCATGATCGTCATGTCCGTCCTCCAGCTCTGTGTCTGCATCAGCCTGGCAGTCCTGGGCAACAAGGATTTCCACTACAGGTGGAAACAAAACTCACAAATCCATTACAACAGGAACTGATGCTTAAAGTTATTAAACTCTTCAATAAGTTCACTCTGTAGGAAAATTTGCTCTGATTACTAAAATTTACTCTTGTGTTTCTGCAGGATGTCAAAGATGACGCTGTTGTTTAAAGATGGTCACATGACCAGTCCTGGAGCCTAAAGCTAATAAATCTGGTGAAACCAGGGAGAAACCAAAGGGGGGTCAGGGGGGTCATTTTTAAAATGTCATTTTTAAGTGTAATTTTCAAAATTAAAATGTTTTTTTAAAATATTTGTAACAGAAAAAGTGAATTAAAAACTTTGAATGTCTTATTATCCACAGATGCATGTAGAAATGCAGGTCATCCTTTAAATTTTCTTTTCTATTTTCTAGATTTGTTAAATTGTGAATTGCTGATTAAAATATTAACATGTTTTCTTGCGCCTTTGTTCCTCCTTCTGTTCGTTGTGTTTATAAATTATTTTCAATTTTAATTCTTTAGATTATAGGATTATTCTCTACTCTTTTAAGAAGATGCTGTGGCACCAATAACCACTAGATGGCGGTAAATATCGCGGTTCATGCATCTCCTCTCGTGTGTTTTTATCATAATGCTCATCTTCTACTTGTTTTGACAAAAGTTTTTTTTTTCATAACTTATTTGTCCAGACTAAACACACAACTCAATATATTTTGTGAATGTTATGACTGGAAGGAAAAGGCAGAGAAAGATTCACTTTCACTTCATGTTTGATTTAAAACAAACAATTGACAAAAACTTCCATGTAAACATTTTTAAATTAATTTGTTTCTGCAGTTTTTTAAATAATAAATTCAAACTGACTTGCTATAAGTCATCACTTCTCTTTGTCGCTGTTTTAGCCTGCAGAAAATCAACACTGAACATAATAAACTGTAAATAATCAGTGCTGGTAAAATGTCGCTCTGACTCAAATTTCAGCAGGTGCTTCTGAACGTTCCTGTTTATTCACATTAAATCTCTGTTTCACAAAACATTTACAAGTTAAAGCTCAAGTTAAAGCATGACCTCAATGAGCACTGAGAAGTTTATATTTACCCTTATTTATTTTCAGTCTGTGATCTGGGGAATGGATTATAATCTGGATTATTGGGCTTCCCTATAGCAGTTGAAGGCAACTTATGTGGACTAGAGGAAGTTAATTAGATTCTTGGAGAAAAGTTGCTCTGACATTCTTACAATTTTAATTTGATGCTCCTTTTCAACATTTTAATTTTAAGTTATTTTGGCAAAAAAAAAAAAATAAAATAAATAATAATTTCTAGAAATCCTAGTTTGGATTACTCACCACTGAAAATTTAACATTTGGTTATAATTTGGTTATAATTTCCACAATTGAATAATATTTTATGTTTCTACAGTAAAAGATGTGACCTTTGACTGAACCGAAACCTGCAACCATCTAACAACTGGACCGCAGCATCCCTTCATTTTAAGATGTAAATGAGTTGATAAAATTTTAAATCACTGTATTTATTTAAAATGTATCATGAACATGTAAGTAGCTTAATGCTTCTTAGCCTCTTCTTTTATATGCAGTTTGTTTTTCAGCTGATGTCAGTTTATTCTTGTAAACTTAATATCTACAAATATTAACCTACAGACTCAACATTAGAAGAGTTTCTGTTTAAACCCATGAAAAAAATTCATACCTCGTGAAATATTTTGCCATTTTACAGCCACAGACTTCAAGGTTCTGTGATTTTAAGTTCTGTATAGTTGTGAAGTGGAAAGAAACTGATACCTGGTTTTCTGTTATTTGCACAAATGAAAATCTGAAAAGTGTGGCATGTATACATTTTCACGCCACACTCAATAGAGGCTCCTAGAGTTGAATGTTTTGGCCCATATGTGGGTAAAAACTAACTCTGCATGTTACACTAAACACATCGATTGGGTGTACATGGTGGTGTCAGTGTCATGCTGGGGGAATGTTTTTCTTCCTCACGGATGGGGAAGCTGGTCAGAGTTAATGGGAGATGAATGGAGGTCAACCAGCAAAAGAACAAACACTCAGAGATATTATGGGATGGTTTAGATCAAAGTGTAGGTTAGAATGGTCCAGTCAAAGTCCAGATGTAGCCAGAACTAAGCGTCTGTAGTGAAACTGAGACTGAGCTGCTTAAACGTTTAGTGAAAATAAACTTTGCTTTCATTCCTGACTCCACAATCGTTTGATATGTTTCTTTCATATAGTGTAAAACAGTTGAAGGGAAAATTCTTCTACAAGCGACTTTAATGATGGGTCTTGTGTGTTTTCAGGTTAGACCGGGATCAGTCGGTGTTGTTCTGAAGGCGACCTCAACAATGAGGCTCAGCAGAAGAGATTTTCCATGGACACAGTCGGCTTGTTGAGTCTTGCCCAGACTTTGGTATGTTGTGAGAAACAGCAGGAATAACAAACAGCTTCGTGTGAAAATATGAAGGCCGAGTTTGAAGTGTCAGAAGAAATGTTTCCTGACATTTTCAGTCGTATCTTACAGGCTTTGTGGTAATATGAGGTTGTATTATGGTATGAGGTTGCATAAGTACTCTTGGAAAAGCCAATTTACTCTTCTGTGATGGCAGCAGCAAAGTGAAAAAGTCCAGCAGAGGTTTTAGAGCAACATCTGCTCCCTTCAATCCGTCACTCCAGTTTATTTATGCAGCACATTTCAGACAGAAGGAAGCTCAAAGTGCTTTACATCATCAAAATATAAAAATACAAAGTCCTAAAAACACTGGAGACACCAGTGAAGAACATAATGGTGGAAGGACTGTAGAACTGGGTGATGCGCTCCATCCTCCTGGTTTTAGTCAGAACGCCAGCAGCAGCGTTCTGGATCAGCTGCAGCTGGAAGATGGATTTTTTTAGGCAGATTTGTAAAGACGCTGCTGCAATAATCAATATGACTGAATGAGTTTTTCTACATCTTGCTGAGACATTAATCCTCTCATCCTGGAGATGTTCTTCAGGTGACAGAAGGCCAACTTTTTAACTGTCTTTATGTGGCCCTGAAGGTGCAGTTCAGAGTCCATCACTACACCCGTCCATTTGGACGTTTCTGTCCAAATGCAGCATTGATCGTCACTCGTAGCTTTGTTTGCCACAGAGCACTAAAGTACTGAAGATATAGTTCATTTGTGAAATGCACAATGTGAAAGGAAACCAAACCAAATGGAAAAATGTCATTCATTTTTGGGCCGGACCAAACCAGCAGACGAAAGGACTTTGGTGGTGTGTGAAATGCTTCCCTCAGCACATTTAAAGTTCTCAGTCGCCAATGTTTGACTGTCTGAAAGTTACTGACAGTTACTGAATAAAACTTTCAGGATTTGTTCATCAACAGACCAACTGAGGTTTCTAATGACAGAAACTCCTCAAGCTTTTTTCAGATCCTTCAGGATGACAAGATAATCCCCCCTTTGCTCCTCCCACACACCGTCTGACGTGCAATCGCCTGATTTAACAAGAATCTAATTTTTAAAAGTCAGAATTAGTTGGTTCTGTTCAGATGACCGATGAGTGGAGGGTAACTCTGAGGCGACGGTCGGAGGTTTAGTGTCTTCCTGCAAGGCGTGCGAATCTTTCCGCTGCCGCGTGATGTTTGTCTGCGTTCCTGAGGTCACCTGATGGGCCGGTCTCAATGCAGGGCTGTTTGGCCAAATAATGTTCATGGAAAAGTAATTCAGTCCTGATTAAAACCATCACTTCGCCCATTCAGCTGCCACGGGTCAGGAACCTGGGCGTGGCCATGAGCGCCTTTAGCAGCACATTGATGCAGAATGAGGACCAGGCGTCCAAACGCTTCAATTTCTTTCTCTGGTTGGCAAAAGTGGAAGAACAAATGACTAGCGCTGTGCTCGCTCCCTCTAGTGGAATGTAAAAAAATGTTCTAATCTTATGAGTTTTAGCTACAGTATGTAACTTAAACTTCAGCCTTTTATTTTTACATATTTGTTAGGTTAGTGTTGTTATAGTTTAGCATAAGACAGATAATCTGCTAACTTCTCTGTCTTCTCCCAGTTCTCCCAGTACTAACTGCAGAAATACATCACCAGGAGGAGTGTCTTCAGGCTGTCAATCATGCTTCTGTACTTGACACTCAAACCTTCCTCCCTCCGCCTGTCTGCTACATCATCAGGCAGAGCTATCATGAATGCTATGGCTAGTTAGCATCGTCACCAATTACCAACACTTTTCTTGTTCTGGTGAATTGTTTCTCTGCCATCAACATATTTAGCAGCGAGTACATGTGATTGATTGACAGCGCTGAGACCCTCCTCCTGGCTCTGATTGGTTGTTCTTGACTTTGAGCGATGCATTTCTGTAGACAGCATTAAAAGCTCAGAAAGGAAGTGAAAATGATTGATCTTTTCACACATTATCTGTTTCATAGCAAACTGTCATTTTATCATATTTAATGAATATGATAAAATACATTTTATCATATTTAATGAATATGATAAAATGACAGATTTTCTTTAAATAAAAGTCACAAACTGTAGCCGATTCAGCCAACAATGCAGCTTTAACATCTAGGATAAGGGACGGGCATGTTTATTGTTGTTGTTTATTGTTCATAAACCATAAACAAGATGAAAATTAATGCTAAGTTTGCTTTATCAAGTTCACATTTCACAATAAAAAGTCTTTAGGTCTAAATGCTCTGACTGCCTTTTATTTGTGTTCATTATTGTTACCCATAAACCATAGAGTGGTTATGTCTTGTGTTCCATTTCTGAATTAATTTTCTTGGATTATCTGTCAATCTGTGTTTATTATTAATCGTCTCTGTTTGTAATAAATCACCTGCATCTCTCTGAAAACACTCGTCGGTGTTTAAGTCTCTGTTTCTGTTGTTCTCCACATTTCTCAGCCTCCTGAAACTGTCATAAATAAATTATTCTGTTTTACCAAAGCCGCTCTCTGAATTTCTGTTTGCAGCCACAAACATGACAGAAGCCAGCAGGTGTTTAAGTACTTTGCTTAAGGGTTCAATTTAAATCATCTTCACTTGCAGGACATTGGATTTTAATTAAATGAAGGGGAGTTTCATTGTTGCTTCCTCTGCAACACTTTAGCCAAGAGTTCCTCCAGTATTTATAGGTATCTCCGTTTTCAGGCTAATAAGCTTTTCATGCAGAAATGCTGAGGAGGCAGTGAAACTTGGCATCAGTCTTCAGTTTACTTAGTGAGAGCTGGATCTTCTTTCCCAGCATGCAACTGGCATGCAGGTATTCAGAAAACAATATATTACTACATATTCTTTATATTAAAGAAGAAATCCAAGCTATACCAATAGTAAATAAGAAATCTACTACCTTTGTTACAAAATTTGTTGTGTTGTGGATATAATGAAGTTTGTATCTGACACTATAGGTGACTCCAAGCTAGAAAAATAATATTTTAAAATTATTATTCAGTTTACACAGTATTATTTCAGTTTTTTTAAAAAAAATTTCTGTTGTACAAACATAAACAATTTACTTTCCATGTAAATTTTCAGGCCTAAATAATCCCAGATCATTTGCAGTTCCAGAAAAATCAAAATTAATTAATGATATCTTTCAAAAATAAAAAGTTATCTTTCAAAAATGAAAAGTTATCTTTTAAAAATTAAAAGATATTTTTTAAAAATTAAAAGATATGATTAAAAATTAAAAGATATCTTTTAAAAGTTAAAAGATATCTTTAAAAATTAAAAGATATCATTTGGATTTAGTTAACAATCTCCCACATCAATAAGTAGTTTGTCATTAAGACATTACAAGTAAAATAACACAGATTATTGTTCAAAAGTAAAACTTCATTGAAATGGGAACAATATACAACCAACAATGAAATACAGCCTAACTGAAAAACTTAGCTTTAGCTTAGCAGCTGCTAAAGTAGCACTATTTTAAGCTAGTGCAATTAGCCTACTAAAATAAAGCAGTAACTTGACTTTAAGCAACAACATTGTTTTATTGTAATGCCAGGAATATTATTATATTATAAAATAGGTACATTTTACAGGAATGTTGACATTTTCAGTTTAATCTCAGTCTAGTTGTGGTTTAGACACTAACAAACTTTGATCATATGGACATGTTTTATCCCTTGTTACACTTTTTGCAGTGAGTCTGGGCTTTTCAAAATTTGTGTTTTTGCTTTCAACATTTAAACTGACTTCTGAATTAGATCTCTCTACAGACAGGTTTACTCCGACTGCATTGAGACGCAGAACAGAATTCATTTTTAAAGCTCCGCAGAGACAATGAAAAAAGAAACGGTTCAGACCAACAACCCCTGACTCCCTGTTGTTGACCTGCTGCTGCTGTAAAATGCAAGACATGAGTGTCTGCAAGCCGAATATAGAAAAGCCACAACCGCATGATGATAGAGCACTGAGGGTGTTTCCAAACTAGAAAACCACAGAATCAGTTTCCTTTTTCTACCAGGTTGTGAGATTTATCCTCAGAAGAGCCGGGCGTTAAAACACTGCAGTGAAACTTAAGAGATGAACTTCTACTCCATAAATTACCACAAAATGTGTGTAATTCTAATGTAGAAATTATTTTTATCTAATTTTTATTTAAAAATAAGTTGGTTTTTTCCAGATGAGGAGCCAACATCTTTTACTGTAAACAAAATGGAGAAAAATTTAAAGCATAAATAAGTCTGATGCTAAACATCTGGGTTGTTAATAACCAGTTTATCTGTAAAACATGTTCATTATTAACTCTGTGCCTTTTAAAAAATCATGCTGCCTTCAATAATGAGAAGATTTGCTTTTTATGAAACATGATGAAGTTTTCTGGCAAAATTGATCCGTTTGTTGTTTACAGAAAATAGATTAAGAAACAATAATCAGTAAATGACAACAATATGCAAATCATGCATTTAATCAAGATGTATTTATTTTGTTGATTACAGGGAACAAATGCAACAGAAAGTGTAAAATAAAAAGATCACAAAATGTGTTATTGAGTATTTTTATATCAATTGAACAAGAAGAAACAAAACGGCGACAAAAGACCAGAAAACTATGAATAGTCAGAGCATTATACAGTCACATTCAATAAGTCTGAATATTTTTAAAAGTACATTAGATTCATTAATAAATTCCCAAAAAGTGAGACACATAGAACATACTGATATTTTTAAGCCTTTTGTTAATTATGATGATTTTCTGTTTACAGATGGTAAAAATAAAAAGATACAAAATAGGGCAATAGATGCAAAAAAAAACAAACATTTTGAAACAGAAATGTGGGTTTAATTAATAAAAAGTACGTTTGATCCTTTAAAGCCGTTTCTAATCGATTGAATATGATTGCACTGTCAGCAGGTAGTGTGAACATTAATGTCAGATTAGAAACATTTGAATAAAAACACAAAATCCCCAAAACCCAAAATGAATCAAAAATTCAACTGAACCTTTCAAAAGTGAATTTAAGCTGCACAGAAAAGTGAAACGTCAGAGCAGGAAGAAGCTGCTGCCGGAGCATCAGAGCTGATGAAGAAAAGGAAACAGTGTCATTTTCTTTTAGGCCAAGCAAGAACGAAAAGTGAAATCAAACGGAGGGTTTCTAGTTTTTCCCGTGGTTTGGATACAAACGGCCCATTTAGGGTGAGCTCAGCTTCATCGGCACCAGAACATCCATAACAATTTTCTCTTTCTGATAAAACACGTCCAGGTTGAAACACTAAATCCTGCCAAAATCTTCAAAAGGACAGGAATATTGTTATGAAACTCACATCAGAGTTTATCTCAAGAATTTGTTCTGAAAAAAGACAGAAGATGTTTTTCTCCACAGCTGAAGGAATAAAACATTTTATAAAAGATTATTTTAGAGTGCTAACTTGTTTTCAGGCCACCAGTCAGTGAGTGATGCTAACAGCTGCACAGAAACTTAAACGATAAAATTGGAGTTGCTCTGAAAATGTGCTCTTGCAGAAGATGACTGTGTAATTTCTTAATTTATGAACTCAACAGGGTCCCTGTTGCTCTGCAGCTTTTTCTGGCCACTTCTTCTGTTGAACAATGCAAATGAACACGGATATATAAATGTGCTTATTTTTACTGTTAGTTTTGTTTTGGGGTTGGAAAAGCTGCAGTGACATGGCAACAGGGAAGCAGTTGATTAAATTATAAATCTTTGGAAATTTGAGTCTTTAATGTTGAATGGCTTTGCTCTGATAGCTGCTAGCTTCACTCAGATACATAAACACTCAGCTTCATCATATCTAAAGCCACATTCTGAGGAACATTTGTAAGGTCAGAGGTCGGCGGAGCAGCATGGTGCTATAATTTATTTTCTCTAAATCTTCAGGCTGAATGAACGCAGACGTAGAAGTTCTTGTGCTCCTCCCAGTAGTGAAGGTCGTCCTCGAAGCTCCAGGCGCAGCCCAGGTCTTTGCTGGTTTTGATGGTGTGAACGACGCAGTCGCCCGGCAGCTTCTCGAACAGGAACTCGGCTACACCCACCACGGTGAGCTTCTTCTGGCTCTGGATCAGCTGCTGGACGTGGCTCTTATCCACGGGTTCAGGCGAGGAGCTGAACGACACCCAGACGTTCAGCTTCTCGTCCGACGTGGGAACCTGGAAGCGGCTCTTCCCGGTGGCGCACTGGTAGTCCTTCTTGTTGGTGAACAGGCCAGTGGGAGACCTGAAGACGCGCACAGACCAGCCCACCCAGTCGAACTTCTTCTTTAGCTTCTCGACGACAGCGTCGGCGAGCTGCTGGTTGGATAAGCCCTCCTGGTCTCTCACCAGGCGGCGGGAGTCCTGCTCGGCCTGCTTAGGGAAACTAACGATACAATCTTCGATGACGGCGTTCATTTTGGCTTGGACTTTGTTCATATTTTCTCCCCACTCTTTCAGAAGAGCCTCATCTTCGTCGTAGCCTTTCAGGGCAGCGTGCCCCAGTAGCGCAATGAGCCCCACGCAGAAGAGCTTCTTCAGTCGAGCACAAAAGTCCTCCATCGGTCGGCGGCTTTTCTCCTCGTAGTTCTGGATGATCTCGAGGATCGGCTCCCCGGAGAAAGTTTCTCCGGTCACAGCGTTGTAGAGGATGTGCAGGTTCTTATCTCCACCGGTTTTGGCGAAATGTTCCAGGAAAAGCTTCTTCTTCACCTCTCTGAACTTCGGCTTGGCGTTGAGGATGTCCATGTACTTCCTGAACTGATTGGTGATGTTTTCCTCCACAGAGAAGTAGGCAGCATCCACCCCGCTCTTCTTGATCTCGTCGTTGATCCGCTGCAGCTCCTCGGAGACCACCTCCAGGCGGTCTCGGACCTTCTGGAACTGCTCCTTCATGAAGGCCGCCTCTTTGCTCTCCACGTTGTCCAGAGCCAGCTTGACGATGGGAGCGGCGATGGAAAACACGGGGAACAGGTCTCCGGCGATGCTGGCCACCACTTCGGCTCCCTGTTCGAACACCTCCATCACCGTCTCCACCATGTCCTTCTTCTCCGCCACAAGCTTCTGCAACGGATTCGCCATCGTTGGCTGACAGAACGAAAACACAAAATTACTCTTTTGGAAGAGAAATTATGAGAACTCTGCAAAAACACAAAATAAAGTACTTTTGGTCTAGTTTCTATTACCAATATTTTAGCACCATTTAAATATCTTATTATGACAAAATCAATCATGATATATGATAAACGATGCACTTATTACAATGTCAATGTAACTAGTGACTTTTCATTAATATCAAGGAATTAATAACTTAAATGCCTATGTCTTGCTGAAAAGTCACTTATAAGTTAGTTTCATCTTGTTTCAAGTGTACTAAGATATTTGCAGTACAAACTCGACCTAAATCACTTGGTAATATTTTTGTTTTTGCAGTGTAATGATTGTTTCTGGTTCTGTAAAAACACTTACGGCTCTGTAAACGTCTTCAAGCTGCAGCCGGCTCTCCTCGGTCTTCTAGAAAAGCTGCAGAAGCTGATAAGAGAGAGAAAGAGCTGAGTGAGCTTCGGTTTTAGCTGCTGGTCGCACCCATAGAGGAATGAGTCAATAATGATGTAACGCCGGTACGGGCTGGACTGGTTTCATCTCATGCTAATGGTCTCCACAATTACTGGAGGAACTGGCCATAAAAGCTCAACTTTCAGCAAGAATCCAGGAGTTTTTCGAAGGAATGCCATGATAACATCAATCTGCTCTGCTGGCGGCTTTCAGGAACTCATTCTAGCAAAACATTCAGTGTGAAAGTAGAAGATTTAGTTCAGGTTTGAAAAACATCCGATCATGTTTATCCGAACTGACTTTGATGCATTTCTAATTGATTTCAGTTTAAAACCTTTAAACATTCCACCCAAGAGGAGAGAAAATGATTTTGGGCATAATTTGGTATTTGCAGGCATTTGGAACAAAAACATTCATTTCCAGTAACTAAAGTTATTTCTGAGTTGGAACTAAACTTTAAGTGCAATTCAGGTACAATGCACATGTACTTTCACAAAGTCAGAGCTCTAGATTTTAATCTAAACCTATTTTTATGAACATGCTTTGCTTCTGTTTCACGTTATTCCACTTCAGCTGAAGTCGACTGAAGATGGAAAATCCAGGAAAAAAAGTGTCCCAGATGCCAGAAATCAGATTAAAAAATGCCCACTAGAGCAGCCGGACGTGTTCAGACATGTTCCTCTGCAAACCTGGAAACTTTGGAGGGAATCAAATTATGTCCTGCAAAAACAGCAAAACTTACCAAGTTTTTCAGTCTGGGTTCTAGAGCACATGTTTACGAACACTTGAGAAAACTAACTTTACAGCAAGATATATGAGCTTTTTTCAGGTAAATAATTCACTAATGTTAACAAAAAACTACTAATAAAAAGCAAAATAAATTGCCAGTAGAACAAGACATTTTAATTCAGAGTATGGGGAAAATATATTCTAACGACAGATCATGACACTTATAATTAGTACGTTCTCTACAACAATTGCATTAAAAATTAGACCAAAAAAAATTGTTAAATTTGGTGTTTTTGCAGTAAGGGGCACAAATGAGTTTCTGTCTAAAGTTCCTGCAGCTGGCAGGTGTGTTTTATGTCAGGTGTGTTTTATGTCAGGTGTGTTTTATGTCAGGTGTGTTTTATTTGCATTGTGTTGCTCCCATTCTGGCTGATGGAGAAGCTGCAGCTTTTACCCCCTCCTCTCGTCCTCCTCAGTCAATATCAGAGCAGTGAGCGTGGGACGTGATTAAGTAGAAGAGGTTAAACTTGCTGGACCAGCCGCTGCATTTTCCACTGAAACTCAGCAAGTAACCACAGCAACGAGACAATGGGAAATAAACTGTCAGCTGGTTTGCGTCTCCCTGCCTCTGCTGACGTCGGTTTGCTCCCGGGGGTTTATCTCGGCGGCTGCGGGCGGCAGATAGCGCCCGTTCCCGGCCCGATCCATCAAACAGCGCAGAACTGCAGAAACATTTAAACTCACAGCCTTCCCACTTTTCTTTGCATTAAAGCTGCAGGACTTTAATAAAAATAAAATGTGATTTTTACATACAGTGTAACCATGTGGTAACAGTTTAATATGAGACAGATAATCTATGAAACAACCAACCAGACTGTTGCCAATCACACATGTGAACATGCTGCTGAATGTGCTAATGGCAGAGAAACAACTTCCCATTCCAGGATTACTGTTTATTGTTGGCTATGCTAACTAGCCTTAGCATTCATGACACATTGCTATGGGGAAGAAGCTGTAGCTAGCAGAGCGAAAAGGGAGGAGAGGACGGGGCTTTTCAGCAGCAGGTACACAAGCTTGATTGACAGCACTGAGACCCACATCCTGGCTCTGATTGGTTGTTTCTAGTTAGCGCTGGGAAAAGGCAGAAGAGCTTTTCACAGACTGCCTGTCTCATAACACACTGTCACAACATAGCAACGATTTCTACCAATATGTAAGAAATATTTATATTTATGAAATCTACATCCTGATTCTCACTGATGAGACCAAAATATAAATGTTTCCAGTCTGACTGGAGTTCTGCAATGAATACTAGAGCATCCCAAACCTTACAACCTTTCATTTTTGTAAAAAAAAAAAAAAAAAAAAAACACAATTGTGGGTAATTTTTCTTTAATTTCATAATTAATCACTACTTTGTGTTTGCCTTTGTACCAAAATCTTAATGAAATACCCTGAAGTTTGTGATGCTGAGTGGAAGCATCTAAGGATAACTTTTTCATTAAAGTGTGGCCAAAAGTTTGAACATTAATTTTAAAATACTATCTTTGAAAAGTTTTCTGCAAACATTAAAGTGCAAAGTGAGGGCTGCACATTCCTGCAAAAGGAGGCAGAAGCTTTTCAGTCCCTGAATCTGATTAATAATCTCCATCCTCGCTGCTCAGCGTCTCACTTCCACACAGAAGTGCTTCAAATAAATCACATTTTCAGAAACAGGAGCAGCAGATTCTCACAGAACAGGGCTCATATTTTATCCTGATTTATGAAGAAAAAATGTGATATTCACTGCAAAAACAAAATATTACCAAGACCTTTGTCTAATTTCCAGTGGAAATAACACTTGAAATTAGACAAAACTAACATAAAATGAGCATTTCAGCAAACTATAACAGTTTGTTTAAAGCCAATAACTGCTGAATGCAGATTTAATTCACTTAAAACAAAAAAAATTAAACAGTGGAACTGGTGCTTTTTGCATAAATATTCAATAATTATTGTCTTAAAATGAGATTATTTATCTTTCTTAGAGGTTATTTTTAATTAGTTGTGTCTTATTTCAAGTGCACTAAGATATATGCAATAAACTAGACAAATATTGCAATTTCTAATAAAATGTATGTTGTATTATTGTTTTTATCTGTTTTTAGCTGCGATAAAAGTTTTTATTTCAGACAGAGTGTCTATTAGAGATGAATTTCTTAGGTATTTATCCCACTGATTCCTTACATTTTTCTGTAAAAGCAGCACTGATCCCCATCAAACAACCTGAGGACAATAACTCAAGAACAAAATAAAAAACACTCAATATAAACACAAACATTAAGTTATTCTTTGCATTTGCACTTCTAAATGGGTAACAAAAACACTATATGTATTTTCAAACAGCTCATAATGGTTTTATGATCACAGAATTAGATGCATAGCAGAACAAAAGACATTTAAGCCTATAAACAAACTACATGGTTTGATCTCCAGACTACATGGCATTTATTTCAGTTTTTTGGATACATGGTAAACTGTGACAGGCTTTTATCTGCTGTTTATTTAAGTAAAAAATACTAAACTCATAGAAACATATTTAAAGAACTGAAAAACAGTCCGAGGAGAAACTGAGCAGCATCACAACATTTAGAGAAAATAAAAGACAGAAAACTCATTTCTTTCGACATAAACAGAGAATCTGTTTGTTGATGGAAGCAGCATCGCCTGATGAGACGCATGAACATATTTCTGATAGCATGAGAAGCAGGACCCGGCTGGGTTTCATTCTGTCAGTGCCAGTTTGCCCAGTTCACCGCCCAGTCTGACCACTGCGGCGGAAATCCCTGTTAATGCGCCTCTTAATGTAAAACGTATCGATCAGTCCGCGCTGCAGGCCCTCTAATCGGATCATTTTACAGCACCAGGCCGCAGAGAAACAAACAAACAGCGCATGTTAGCAGATCTGCGGCGAGTTTCTGCGGCGAGTTTCTGCGCAGCGCAACGAGGGCAGAAAAAAAGTTCCTGCATTCACTTCCTGGAAAAACTGACTGGCCGAAAACTTTTCGATCTGGATCAAAACGGGAAACATTCAGCAGGTTCTGTCCTTCACTCATCGGACTGCCACAGACTGCGGCGTTTCCATGGGATATGCGGTTAAAACCAACGAAATGCGCCGAAACCAGGAGAAAATATAAAAAAATAACAACAAACTGGAACGAATCAGACCGATCAGACTTTAACCCAACAGAACCATCGAAGCCTTTTCTGTTTACTGTGAAGGATTTGGACCAGAAACAGACTCACCTCGTAAAGTTTGCGGAAGAAATCTAAACTCCAGCCTGTTTGGCTTCCTGTTGGTCACGTGGCTCTCATGTTACAGGGAAGAGGCACACCCTGCCACACTGACAGCCAGGCAGCGCAAACAGCCTGCTGCGCAAATCAGGCAGCAACAGCATGCTGCGCAAACCAGGCAGCGCAAACCAGGGTGCTGCTCCTCAACTGAGCTCAGAAAATGGCCCCTTCACTGCGAAGGCCCAAAATTAAGGAGAAAATGACTTTTAATCCTGTTTTTAATGAAGCTTAGACCCCAAGAATGGGATTAAATCTCAGATTAATGATGACCAGATGACAATGACTGCCTTATTCTGCTGTTTATTACAAATTAAAGCAAATGATACACATAATGATGATTGTACTTGGTTGGTCCAGCTTTAATATATTGCACCAAAAGCATCATTTATGTATATATCATTGACAAACATAAAAAAAGATAATTTCTTCACATTCTGCAGACTCTGTACTATAATAATATGATAAAACATCTTAATTATCAGACTAACGGCTCACCTGTTCTGCAGCTTTTAACCAGAAGACAAACAGTTTATTTGATCTCCTGTAAAGGTGAAATTTTGAATTATTTTAATGTTCATTCTAAATACAAACCAGGAGCTTTGGAGGTGGATTTTATTTTCACACAAAGTCTGAGTCTCGTTGAAAACGAGACTCAGACTGGACGGACCAGAACATCAGAGCTTATGAATACAATAAGTTGTGGTTTTGAAGCTGCTGATCCCACCTGGGAAAATACCAAACTGGTTTGTTGGCTTCAGTTTTGTCTGCATTTTCAGGTTTAAAGTTGATTTTTTACAAAACTGCCACATGAGATAAATTGCAAATTTTATTCAGAGCCAAACTGTTTCTTTTCTCCTGGGCCGTAGCAGCAGGGATGCATCTACAAGCTTTGGACTTACAGACCAAATGAATCCAGAAAGAGCTGAACAGAAACTGCCTCCTTCTGATGAAAGAATCTCAACACAGTTCTGCTGATAATTAAAACATTTTGACAACCTTTAATCGTGTGTTGTGCTCCACATGTTGTTTCAAACTCTTGACATCAATGAATTAACACCATAAATCAACCACAGGTTTGTTGTAGCTTTGTCCAAAGGTGGGTCTGAATGAAAGGTGAAATATCTGCTAGATATCAAGCTTTCCTGCTTAATGTTGACTCAAATGACATGAATGCAGGAAGCTGACGCTGAACTTTTTGATGAAAACCATAATTTGTATAAGAGGAAACATTGAGAAGAAGTAGGACATTCTGAGAGTTAAGGAATCACAAAGCCGTCCCCAAAGCAGATTATACACCACAAGATACAGATCCACATCGACTAGGTGTCCTAAAGTCTCTCCTCTTCCTTGGCTCTACTCTGGGTGAATGCACAGATAGGCCCGCTTGTGTTTCCCGTAGTAGTAGCAGTCCTCCCTGAAGTTGTTGGTCTCCACCACGGCCTTGTAGTGGCTCACGGCGTGGACCAGGCAGTTGGGGAAGGTCTTGTTCAAAGACAACGCCACCGCCATCATGTTGCCCTTCAGCTTCTGCTGCTCGATCTGCTCCTGGATCTGACTCTTGTTGATGGGCTGCGGGTCGACGCAGAACGACACCACCACCTTGATCTTGTTCTTGGTCAGAATGTCAAACCAGTTGGCTCCGCCGCTGCCGTGGTACTTCTTTCCCGCCAGCCAGTTGAAGAAGAAAATGCGCTCCCGGTCGCCGAAGGCCCGGATGGACCAGCTCACCCAGTCGTACTTTTTAACCAGCGACTCCAGGAGAGATTTGGCGAACTCGGGGTCAACGGTGCCGGGGTTGTCCTGGAGCTGGTGCTCCATGTCCGTCTTGGCCTGCGTGGCGAAGTTCTCGGTGCAGTCGTCCACGGCCGCTTTCATGCGTTTCTCCACGTCCTCCATTCGGTCTTGCCACTTCTTGACCATCTCCTCGCCGACGATTCCCTCCTTGAGCGCAGCATGGCCCATGACGGCGATGATGCCAACCACAAACAGCTTCTTCAGCCGAGCGCAGAAATCCTCGACCGCCCTCCTGCTGCGCTGCTCGGTGGCGAGCACCGTGTCCAGCATGGGGTCTCCCGACGTGGTCTCACCTTTGACGGCGTTGTAGAGGGCGTCCAAGTTCAGGTCGCTGTCCGTGTTCTCGTAATGGTTCAGGAACTTCTCCTTCTTCTTCTCCCTGAACTTCGGCTTGGCGTTGACAAAGTCCTGAAACTTTTCGTACTGACTGATAATCTGCGCTTCCCGGTCAAAGTTCTGCTTGTTCATGGACGTCTTCTGCAGCTCCAGGGCCAGTTTGTCGATCTCGTCTTGGATGCCCTCCAGTTTTGAGTTGACTTTTTCAAACTGCTGCGTCAGGTAGCGGGCTTCCTTGCTGTCCGGGTTGCTGAGGAGTTCGGCGGAGGCCACGAAAACGGCCTCCAGGATGGGGTGAAGCTGGCCCACGGTGGCGGCCAGCACCTCGGAGGCTTGGCCCATGATCTCCACGCCCTTCTCGATCTTGTCCCTGTTTTCAACGAGCCAGTCTGCCACACTATTCATCTCTAAGTTTGTCACAGTAACTGCAACTAATCAGAAATCCAGAGAGTTTGCTGGTGCCTGGAAGGAGAGAAAACATGTAAAAACCCTTGTAAAGTTCATTGTAGTGCGAGTTATTTAAACCTACTTTTAAACTTGCAGTAAGAAGCTTTTATAAAATATATATATTTCAATATACATTTGTTTTTGTCACCATTTTGTGACAGATAATCTGTTAAAAGATCGATCTTTTCCACTTTCTCCTTTGAAGAAATGCACCGAAAACAACTAATCAGAGCCTGGAGGTGGGGCTTAGCGCTGTCAATCATTCTCATGTATGCGCTGTTCAATTTGCTAACGGTGGAGAAACAACTTACAGGAAATGGCTGAGCTCACTAGCCTTAGCATTCATGACTGGTTGCTGTAGCTGCAGCGTAGCGGAGAGCAGCGCCACACAAGGGGTGATTGACAGCGCTAGTTAGCTCCGGCAGAAGGCATACCAAACTGTCATGCCATGGCAACATTTTCGATAAATATGTAAAAAATGTTTGATAAAGTTACAAACTGCAGCTAAGTAAACAAACAGGTGATGCTAAGCCGTTTTTTTCCTAGAGGACATTTTCCTGACAAACAAAAGGCTGAATCATGTCAGCACATGTTGGCATCCAGTTTCATGCCGCGCCCTCACAACCACTCTTAATGACAGGGACTTCTCAGGCCTCCACGGTTTTGACAAACATCACAAAAAGAACAAATAAGGCTCAAACGGTTCACTTCTGCACAGAAACAGAACAAAAATCAACCATGACGTGTGTACAGATGGATTATGATGTGAACTGTTGCACAACGTAGCAGTGCTGGTTCTTTGGGGACGTTACTTTACTGCCCCAACAGCCAAGACCCAAAGCAAACACAGATGTTCAGAGCCGGGAAAAATCAGGGTTTATATCAGTAAAATCATTTGTTTTTCGATGTCAAATACTCTGGAGAGATGAGCTCAATCATTTCAGGAAACAGGCACACCCAAATGTCTCCCGCTGCACTTGTTCATGACTTTAACCACCCTTCAGCTTAATTAGCACCAGCTCATCTGAACGCCTCTCAGTCCTAACATGGAGGAAAGTCCAGATGTGTTTGTAGCAACAGATCACAGCAGATTATGACAGCAGATCATTGGTGTCTTTTTCAGCCTTTTCTAACACACTGCTAATTAGATTCACATTATTCAGTCACATGTCCTTTTACAAACATCCACATGTGAGCCAGCAAGTGAGAATAAAAACAATTAAAGCCAACTGTAAAAATGTAAAGTGACGCAAAACGCTCCAATTCTTTTCCAAGGAGACGAGAAAAGATGCGTAATGTGTGATTGTGTTGTTTAATAAGGTCAAATTTAGGAAAAGGTTTTGTTTGCTAAGCTTTTCTAATGAAAAGGGAAAAAAGGCGAGTCCGTCTGAGGTTTTGATCAAACACTGGTCAGGTTATCCGCTTTACAGAGACCACAGAAGTGTTTCAGAAAACCACAGCAGAGAACGTCACTTCACCGAAACATCATTTTAAATTTACCTTTTAAAAAGAACAAAATCTGCTGCAGAAATTCTGGTTTGTTTCACCAGTTTTGTGCTTTTCTCTATTTTATAGAGAAAAGCACAAATTGCAAATAATTGAATAAAATATTAAATTATTTATTTTCTCTTCCTCTCCGTGTTTCTTTCTCTCTTTCTTTCTCTTTCTTTCTTTCTTTCTTTCTTTCTTTCTTTCTTTCTTTCTTTCT
>NW_026562467.1:33558-39782 GCF_027474105.1 Poeciliopsis prolifica | reverse complement strand
TCTTTCTTTCTTTCTTTCTTTCTTTCTTTCTTTCTTTCTTTCTTTCTGCTCAATAAACAATAAAAACTCACCTTTTTGGATGAATATTCCAGTCGGCTGCAGTCCAGTTATCCAGAAGTCCAACTGCGCCTGTGAGCACCAGCTTCCCTGGGATTTATTTATACTCTCTGTCTCTCTCTCTCTCTCTGTCTCTCTCTCTTTCTCTCTCTCTCTCTGTCTCTCGTCACTCCTCCTTTTGAAATTCCTCCTCCATCCCGTTCCAGCATTCCACCAGAACCCACTCCACAGAGACTGACACAGATAACATCCTGTAAACACTCCCCCATGCAGGGACTCCGTGCTCCCTGGGAAAATCTGCTCTGATGTGATGGACAAAGACAGAAAGAGAGAGAGAGAGAAAGAGAGAGAGATGGAGTAAAAAGGAGACCAGTCACTGCAAAGCCCGGAAAATCGGCCCATCAGGACAAAAAGCTTCTTGTTGCGGCTCAAACATGTTTCCATGGACACCAGACCGGCGTCTCTGAGCTGGGCTCACTTTAAAACCGACCGGCTGAGGAAATTCACTCTGCTTTCTGATGCAATCCAGCAGAAAATGTTTCCATTCTAGAAAAGACACAATCACACATCACAGTTTTGTTTTCTCAGTCCGGTTTTTGTTTGGCTGAAATTCAGATCAGGAGAGAATGCATCCAAAATCTGACCAAGATTTCTCTCTAGTTTCTAGTATAAATATCTTACTACACCTGAATTAAAACAAAACAAACATGCAAGTAACTTTTCAGCAAAACTTTGGAGTTTATTTCATTTAAATATTTCCATAAAATTTATGAAAACCTTCTAGTTCCATTGGAACTGGTTCTTTTTAACTCAATGCTTGGTAATCATCGACCTGAAACAAACTCCAAAGTTTTGCTAAAAGCTACTTGTAAATTAGTTTTGTCTTAATTCAAGTGTAATAAGATATTTGCAGTAGAAACTAGACAAAAATACTTGATATGCTTGTGTGTTTTTGCAGTGTCTTTAATCTGTTACTGTAAGATTTCCTCAATAATTAAATGTTAAATTTCACACAAAGTGTCTCCAACAAAGCTTGACTTAAGTTTTATTTTTGCAGTTTGCATAACTTTACCCCACATTGCATCTAAAAAGCAAAGATAGCTGCAGTAAAGAGTCAAAATTTCCATCCATTTTTGTTAACTTTCCAGAAAATATGTGGAAATATTGACCTAAATCTCTGAATCTACTCAGTTGTGACGGATGTAAGCGTAGCGAAGAGACCTTGAGTCACAGCACAGGCTGGTGAAAGACAGTCTCTGTCTCCAAGGATCCACCATGACGGCCTCAGTGTTTTGCAGTCGGCCTTTAATGGTCGGCAGGCGGGAAGCGGAGGAAACGCTGCTTGGAGCAAACTGGAGCTGGTCAGCAGATCGTGTTCCTGTCGTCTCGCTGTCAGATCTCACACTCAGCTCCGCCGTCGGAAAGCAGACGCCAGCTTTCGCAGCGACTCAACAACATGTGGCCTGACTGAGCAGCAGAGGCTGGACTGTCACAGCACATGGGTTGTTCTGCTGCAAGTTTGCTTTCTCTGAAAGAACGAAAAGAAAACAAACAAAATGCTCTGACATTCTGGAGCTTGGATCAAACGATGCAGAGCGTTTCCAGCATCAGAGGAACGCTGAGCTTGTTGGAAAATCTGGGCCTTTGTTGTTTGTGGTTTTCAGGTGGAAACGTTGGTGGAAATACTTGAGATAATGAGAACCAGTTGAGGGAGGGAGGCAGAAAACTGCTGGCTTCAGGTAGAAAACAGTCATCAAAATTCATAGCAACAGCATCAAAAGATGTATTCAGCTTTTCAATTTCATAAAAAGTTAAATTTTTTGATGAGCAAAAATCAGTTGAACTTGTTGCACCATAAAAACACAAAACAATGTCAAGTATTTTGATCTAATTTCCAGTACAAACACCTCAGCATAATAGAAATAAGAAAAAACTAACATAGAAGTAACTTTTCAAAAAGATACAGGAGTTTGTTTTAAGTCAATAATTCCTTGATTTATTTTGTTTTACTAAAATAAATGAATGTTTGGAAGATATTGTAATTAATTTAGATGCACCTTTTCTATTACTCTCTTCTGATGAGCTTTCTACCTGAGCTCTGCAAAATGTTACCAAATAGTCTGAAATATTTTTGTACACTTGAGAAAAGTAACTTACAAATAACTTTTCTGCTTGTTTTTAGTCAATTATTATGGAATATTAATAGAAAGTATTTTTTTCACTTATAAAACTGGAATAAGTTGTTGTTTTATATATTTTTCACTAGTTTTAATAAGGATAATTTTTGCAAAGTCCAGTTCCTGTTTGTCTGGAAGTTGGGATGATCAATGATTTCTGTTGGCCGGTTTTATCAGACTGAAGTTGTTCTTTGTTTCCACATCATCATAAGCAGAAGATGCAGCATCATCAGCTATATTTGCCCTGTTTGCTTAATTTGTTATATACTAAAGTAAAGAAAGATGTAAACTCAAAGGAGTGAAGTACAAAGCAGAGGCAGAACTGTTGAACTGAGTGTTGCTCATACCTGACTGCTGCCGTTTCATTAAAACAAAATACGAACTAGATTTGTTTGGCAGGTTTTCTGTTCCCATCCCCTAAATCATTAAAGTATTTCTCCGTTACTGAAAGTTCCTGTGGGAAAGGAGGGATCTAGTAACTGTCGTTTTGGAGTCGTTGGACTCCAATGTGAAAATAAATATGGGCGGGGCTTCAAAATCCTGTTCCTGGAGAGACTGATCCTCCAGCCCTGGGTTTCACCAGAGTCTAAAACACAACAGGAAGAAACAAACAAGTTACTCAGAGTCACTTTTAAATATAAAGCTAAGAATCCAAATGAAATGCAGAGCTTCTGCTTTTCCCACTCAATCTGCTGTCATGGACTAAAATGCAGAAGGAATGATTCAGTCAGCCGGGACGTTTCCAGTCCTTCGGCCTCATGTGAGGAAACATTCAGGACTGATAAGATGTTGGCAACAGTAACGAATCAGCACACTGCAAAACCGCTAAATATCACCAAGTGATATTGCTCCAGTGCAAATATGCCACTACTTGAAATAAAACCTAATTAACTTCCAAATCAGGAGAAAAATCAATCAATAATTCCTTAATATTGATGAAAACATTGAAGTTCAACTGGCAGATTATTTCACTAATAAGAAAATTTTCCATGATAAAAATTAAATAATCTTCCAATGGAACTACTGATTTTTCATCAATATTGAGGAATTATTCACTAAAACTCTGATATCTTGCTGAAAAGTTACATATACGTTAGTTTTGTCTTATTTAAAATGCACTTGGTAGGATTTTCTGTTTTTACGTCCTTCTTAGTGAGAACACAGTTTGGTTTTCTACTGTTGAAATCTTGAACTTTCCCTGAATTTTTACACTATGGAGCAATAAAGAACTATTTCTTCTATTGCCCCTTTGCACGTGGCATCACATGACACCACATGACGTCACATGACGTCACATGACATCACGCTCTCCAGAACTCCGCCCACTCTGCCGTGACAAACGCCAAAATAACAAACTCCCTCGCTTCCATCATGGCGCCTCAAATGATTAAAAGTTAATATTGATTTATTGAAAAGGGTCAATTCTATCGAGTCAGTTCTTCATAAATAAACTGAAGCCACTCTTACATCCATATTTAATAGGAGGAGAACTAGGGCTCATAGAAAGTTGCATTATATTAGTATTTATAGTATTTAAGCTTCATGGTGTTGTAAATGTGGCTCCTGCTGGAGACTAAAGGAATAGTTTGGGTTTCGTTCTGATCTGGAGGAGATTTATGATCATCTGAGTCGACGGGTCGCTGTAGAACCACAGTGTGATGCTTTTAAGAGCTATCAGGTAATTAGGTTTAACTCCACAGTAAAACCTAATTAGTCCTCACTTTAAAAAACTTACACTTGTTTTATGCAATGTTTTAGTTTTCATTAAATTAACTGAGGGATGTCTGGGCTCCCCTGCTGGATCTGATGCCCTGACCTCTGCCAAGCAGGAGACAATAGTTGGATATTTCCATCCATCTAGACATTGAATTTGTTTCAGTCAAAAGTGTCTCCTGCCTTCAGTGGAATATTGTCTGAGTAATCGGCTGGAAAACTTAGTTCCTTTGACACACGCTTTGGTTCTGCTTTTAAGCTCAGTTTTATTCTTACCTTTATTTGAAAATTTTCCTGAGTCAGTGGGTAATTTCCCAAGCCAGTCCTTTTCTCAATCAGTCCAAATGTGAATACAGAGTTTTTGACAGGTAGGATTGTCGTACGTTTGAGTTTTCATCGTTTATTGACATGGATTCAGGCGATCCAAGTGACGTTTTGCTCAGTTGGATCCAGAGACCAGGATGTTTCTGTGGAGCCTGTTCTCCAGGCGGTTTACCGTCCTTCACATCCTCCTGTAAAAATGGCGCCTCATCAGCGTTTGCCTGTCTTGACTTGAACAGAACAACCTGCTGGCTGATCGACTCTGTGGTTTTCTGACCACTGAAAGCTTTTAACCACAACCACATCCATCCATTCTTATACTTACACAATATGATCGTTTGAGATGCAATCAAACTACCAACTGCATATCCATGACTGTAATTTCTGGAAATCACAGCAGTTTGACTTGGAAAACTTAAGGACACAAAATGGAGAAAGCAGCCTTTTATTGAAAAAATGTCCTCTAGATTTGGTCTAGTTAAAGTTACAAAAGCTATTTCTTCTGGAGTGAATGAATGAGATGCATTAATTTCATTTTGTCTTCCATTTACTGTTTGGTTTATTTTTAAACTGTGGAAGTATATTTATCTAAAACTTTCCTCATTTATTTTTTAAACGATCTTCAGCCTCAACCCTTTAACAAAATCCGTTTATGAAAAATCCACTGCAACTTATCAGAAAATCAGAGGTGAAAATAAGTTTCATCTGGTGCCAATAGAAAGAAACGCATTAAAACTTGTTCTGCAGCAAAGAGACGTTTTGCGATTTGTGTTGCTCTGGATATGCAGCGGAGGTTATTGTTGCAGTGAGTCACTAATTGTCTGGTGACAATTGATCGTGATATAAATGCTAATTCACATAATTTTGATATTCAAATCCAATGATGGGATTGTTTCTCGTGACTTTACTAGAATAAAAGCTGCATTCAGGCATTGAGCTGCTCTATGGGGTTCATGCTCCAGCCATCAATATAAGAATAATTTATGTTTTAGAGCCACATCACATGCTAAAGCTAAAGAACTGGAGCTAACCATGCTACCTCCTTAGCTCTTTTTAAAAATGTAGACACAAATATTGAAGAAATGACTTTGGGTTAGCAGATGTTATGCTAAGACAGCATGCTAATGGATAAGCTGCATGTTTTATTATTAAAAATATGTTGTACCAATTTGTAGATGTGGAATATTTTAGCTCTTGCATGAGAGAAACAAAGAAGGACTCTTTAATATTTAATTGCTCTTATGAGTAAGATTAGCATGATTCAGTGCTTACATCACTGAAAACTTATTAGCTTGCATTGCTAATATGGGTTAAATTGGTTCAACAATAAGCAGATCCAACTGGTTCTCCAACATCCAGCTCAGAACATGCGGATCTGGGTGTGGCGCCATTCCCAGAGACTTCCATAGAAATCTGAAACCAAGGCTTGGTGATCGGCCTTTAGCTCCGTGGATATTGTTCTCATTTCCTGGCTTAGATATTGTTTGGTGGAATATTTCAAAATTAGCCTGGAGATGAAGTTATGCGTTTTCCAGAGTGGACATTTTCTGCATTTACTTTAAATGGGTTGATTTACTGGTGGTTTTCCTGAGATAATCTAGAGAAAAACATAGGAAATGAACAGGACACCATCAGGAAAATGAATTTGATATCTTGAGAAAGCTAACAGGAAATATTACATGTAGAAAACAATTATCAAACATTATTAAACCATTCGCTGTTCATGTTGGCCGGGCCAGTCGGCACTAAATCACTAGAACAAACTGATTGTTGTTAAAAAGATGGTGTTACATGATGACAATTAGATCATTTAAATAAAAATTAAAAAACTTTAACTAACAGACCTGTTTTTAACGCCATTGGGCTTCTTGAACGTCCCTGGGTCTGGCGGCTTCTCTGGCTTAACAAAACACACACACACACACACACACACACACACACACACACACACACACA
>NW_026562467.1:32919-33548 GCF_027474105.1 Poeciliopsis prolifica | reverse complement strand
ACACACACACACACACACACACACACACACACACACACACACACACATACACACACGCACACACACGCACACACACACGTACAATGAGGGCGACATTCCAGAAATGCAGCCTGTTTGTGTTAAAACTGTCCTTCATGGATGTTTTAGCGATGAAGTCAGCACAAGCACATCTACAGTTTGGGTTTTACAGGCGCTGAGTAACGGCAGGCGCTTCGCCTCCCTCTGCTCTCCAGATGTTTCCAGGTCGCATGGAGCAGGAGGTCAGGCTGCAGGCGCAGCATCAGGCTGCAGGCGCAACATGAGGCTGCAGGCGCAGCATGAGGCTGCAGGCGCAGCAGATCAGGCTGCAGGCGCAGCAGATCAGGCTGCAGGCGCAGCATCAGGCTGCAGGTGCAATAGATCAGGCTGTAGGCGCAGCATCAGGCTGTAAGCGCAGCATCAGCTGAGCTGGAGACGTCACAGGACGATGGAAAGGCTTTATTATCCAGGAGATCTCTTATCTCAGGGTCTTTTATCTGGGGTTGTACTCAGATTCATTAAGTTAACTTAAGATTTTACAGCAAATTTAATTTACTACATTAACAGGTTAAATAATTTGTAGAAAGTTCAGTTTTGCTCAGTGTACTTGA
>NW_026562467.1:0-32909 GCF_027474105.1 Poeciliopsis prolifica | reverse complement strand
GCGCAGCATCAGGCTGCAGGCGCAACATGAGGCTGCAGGCGCAGCATGAGGCTGCAGGCGCAGCAGATCAGGCTGCAGGCGCAGCAGATCAGGCTGCAGGCACAGCATCAGGCTGCAGGTGCAATAGATCAGGCTGTAGGCGCAGCATCAGGCTGTAAGCGCAGCATCAGCTGAGCTGGAGACGTCACAGGACGATGGAAAGGCTTTATTATCCAGGAGATCTCTTATCTCAGGGTCTTTTATCTGGGGTTGTACTCAGATTCATTAAGTTAACTTAAGATTTTACAGCAAATTTAATTTACTACATTAACAGGTTAAATAATTTGTAGAAAGTTCAGTTTTGCTCAGTGTACTTGACAAAATTAAGTTAATTTTACTTGTATTTTCTTTTGCATGTGACAAAATAAGTACAGAAGAGTTTCACCTGATAAACACGAGTAAATTATTGCCTTCATTTTTAAAGCAGACAGAGCAGAATATGTTTATCAGTGAGCGCTCCGATCTGCAGCAGTAAAAGGCCGACAGTTTCAGCCGTCTGTCCCTCCGGCGGATCGATGCAAACCCGGGTTAGATGTGAGGAGCAGATAAAGGCCAGAGGGAGGCTGCATCGATCGCAGACTTATTCACCCTCAGTCCATCTCTGTCCTTAAACATCGAGTCAAAGCACTTTTAACCTGCAAATCTAATCACTCAAATGGAAAGACTTTTTGTTTAATCAAAAATGTTATGAACCTCACATAGTGAAAGTTTCAAGAAAAGCTTCATTTATCTGAAACGTTAAAGATGTTGCATCAAAGAAAAGAAGAGATATCAAAGACAAACCAGATTCTGCAATTTAAATTTGTAGCAACATCTCTAGGATTATTCACAGAATAGCTTCACAGTTCGAATGACAGAAGAGAAAACAGCAAGCAGATCAATAAAGCGATCACCACAGTGATTTGTCTAATGGCTGTGAGACAGACTCTCCAAGGCTTCGTTGGAGGTCAAGTTTGCACAGGGAAAATCGCAGAAACTCTCCGAATGTTGAGGTCAAACTCAGAAATCCTTAAACTCAGAAATCCTGAAACTCAGAAATTCTGAAACTCAGAAATCCTGAAACTCAGAAATCCTGAAACTCAGACGTCTGTTTGGCTCAACATGCTGCTGTGGAACGAGGGATGACTTTGTCTGTCAGATAAAATCTCTGCTGTGACTCAGCACACATAACTGCACTCTTTAAATAATTAAGCTAATCACGTTTTCTTTAAATAACCTCATATAAAAGCTAATCTTAGTTTGAAAAGCTTCACTGCAGGATCCAGGCTGAAAATTAAAGATTGTATTTATTTTTGTAATTACGGCCCAAAAGCATAAGATGTCACATATTTTAACAAAACAATTATCATTTTTAAAGATATGTAAAAACATAATGCAGAGTCTGTTTTGTGTATTTTAATAATTTAGATAAATTTACAAAAAACTATAAAGAAAAATAAATGTAACACAATGCAGAAAAAAATACCATGAGTAGTTACTGCTATATTGTAACATCAGTAAAGATGATCAAATATATTTATTTAATGTAGATGTTTAAAAGTTTTTATTTAAAGAATTGTTAAAAAAATTAGCAGTTAAAGTATTAAACCTGAGAATATAAATATAAATGACAAATTGTACAGGATATAAAACTGGAACAATATTGAAAAATTAACAATTATTAAAAGCTATTTTACATATAGCCTCAAAAATAGAGATTAAATGTTATTTTCTGACTTTGTTCTGCAAAAATAAGATAAAAATTATTAATTGTTGTTTGGAAAATTAAATAACTTGACAAATAAATGTGACAATTGTTTTGTTTTACAGAAAATAAATTAGAATGACAGACAAAAAAATAAATACTTTTCATTTGTTCAGTTGTAAATTCTTATATGGAAGCACATTCCTGCCACTTTGATTAAAAATGATAAAATATTTTTACATTAGTGTGATGGTCATGGTGATGTGTTTCAGTCATGTTCAGATTATAGAGAATAAAACAGAAGAAAATGTTGCAATTTAAGAGTTGAATTTAAAAAAAGAAGCAAATTCCTGATTTAACATGGATTCTGCATTTTATAGGTTCTGAATTTTACAAACATAAATTATTTTTGCTCCAAACTTTCCCCCAGCAGATGGCGCTCAGTGATACAAAGTTGCCAACTCTTCAACATTTTGTTTTGCACATATTGTGCAAAAATGTTTCTTGTATTGTGTAGTGAAACCTTTAGTTTAAATTATTTATTTATACGCTGTTTCCGATCAGATCACTGAACAGAAAATAAAAATCTTCTGATTTCCATATGTCTCAGTTTCATTGTTACTAATAACCTTTTATTTATTTAACCAGATAAAAACAGTTTCTGTTTCCAAGGCTGCAGAGGTTCAGGAAGCGTCTTCACAGCTTCTGCAGCAAAAACTAAAACTGACTAAAACTTCATGAAACTGGATCGAGGTTCTGAAGGATTCTCCTGATTGTTGATGTTTTAGATTAATCTCAGAGTCTCTGTGACGTGGCGTTTCCTGGTTTTATCCGCCTTCGTTTCTGTTTTCTCAAGCTTTTACTCATTTACCTCCCAGCCCATGAGATCATCAGCTCCTCCTCCCCCGCGGCGTCCAGGCGGCTCAGCCACTCATCTCTGAACTCACACCAACAAATCGGGGGATTTCTGGCCTGCTTTTGCTGTTTTCTCTGGAACATTACTGCACTTTCAGTCACCAAAGGCTGGTAAATCTCACTAATGAATTCCTGATGATAAAAAGCAGAAAGCTGCAGACGACATGTTGGAAATCACACAAAGCTTTGCTGCCAGAGTCCAGCTGGACGTGTGTAAATATTGACGTTAAGCCAGAAAAGACGTTTAAACGGGACAGAATGAGGACGTGATGGCGGAGACACTTTAGAACGGATTCCTCTCTGAGGATTTAAAATCTTTTTAAACCCAAAACACCTTAATTATCCCATGAGTTAAATGTTGTTATAGCTCATATTATCAAAGTGTCTCTGGAGAGTCACTGTTGATGGTGATGCTGTGGGCAGGAAGGATCTCCACTAGCAACCAATCAACCAATCAACCAATCAATCCGGTGGGAATTTACTCCTTTGTTCATTGCCAACAGATGAAAAATTAAATTCAACAGACCTCAATATGCTGTCAGATTATCCTGAGTCAGTAGAATCAGGTTTGAATGCAATAACTGCTTCAATTTTAATAACTTTAATTTTTAAAACACTTAATTTTCCAAAACTTTAATCTTCTAGATTTCCAAGCTGGCAGGACCGGAGCAAACTGGATTGGTGGTTCTGACCTGCAGCCAGTGTCACTGAATAAATGTTTTAAAGCTCTTTATTGGATTAATCCACTCGGAGAGCAGCAGGGCGGTCGATCCGGCCCATCGGCCTGATGGGTAAATGCGTTATCCTGCAGGGGCCAGGATTGGCAGGCGCTGGCGGAGAGAGACATCCTAACATTGATTGACTTTCTGATGTCAGCCTCCATTCAGCCTGAATATTGTTTATGAAATATTGATATTGGCTGCTATCTCCTCTTGGAGACGCTGCTTGATGGAAAGTGTTTCAGGATCCAGGGAGATTTATGAACATGAATTTCTCCATGAGATATTTATAATTTCATTCACCTGGAAGGTAGAATAAAAAATGTCACCTGCAGCTGCAGGTTTCTGGAGATGCAACATGTGGATTTTCCCCAATTTCATGATTTATTAAACTCACTTTCAGTACCAAACAGGTTCTGTGTGCTGATAGCGCCCTCTGTCTGCAAACCTCATCCAGCACCATCTGAACTCCATTATTATTATTTCAGGAGCTTTTTGGACCTCAGATGCTTCAGCGTGTAGCCTGGGTGACGGCCAGGATTGACGCGTTGCCACACTGAGAGCGTTTTATGCTCCAGGATCAATAGCTGTTACCCAGGCAAAGCCCACAACCACTAATGAATCCTCTGGCTCTGTTTGCAGCAAACCGCTCTCCTCATGTCTGCACAAGGCAGAGGAGGGAGAAATAAATACAGAAACTAGAGTAGATCAAATGTATTGTCTCGTGTGAATTGGAGGTTCTTTTCTGCTGATCCCCTGCTGGTTTTCTTGAGTCGTTGTCTGGTGACATTTCAGAGGTCTGCTCTCTGGTTTTTCTGTCTGTATATTTTCTGCTGTTTTTCTCTAAAGGCTTGAAGTCTTCTTGCATTAGAAGCATTAGTCACCTGTCTGGACTTCCTGACTTTGTTCAACAGGGCAGCAGGTGTTCAGACCAACGTCAGTCTGCAGTCTGAATCTGTTGGATGTTGAATGTGAAATATCACATTTCTGAAGACAATAAATGAATTGTTTAATTGTGATAACATCAAATACGATGAGGCTGATGGAGTTTGGTTTTTTAAAATAAAATATTACTTACAATTCTTATTTCACATTTCAGAAATATTAATTTCTTTGTTCTGTTTGTTGGTCATTTAGAAAACAGTTCAGCCCTTTTGGGTTGTAAATCTAATTTAATGTTCTGCTGGATAGTTTTAAAAATTGACGCTAGCTATCGCTAACGTCTGCTAGCTATCGCTAATGTCTGCTAGTTGTCGCTAACGTCTGCTAGCTATCGCTAATGTCTGCTAGTTGTCGCTAACGTCTGCTAGCTATCGCTAACGTCTGCTAGCTGTCGCTAACGTCTGGTAGCTATCGCTAATGTCTGCTAGTTGTCGCTAACGTCTGCTAGCTATCGCTAACGTCTGCTAGCTGTCGCTAACGTCTGGTAGCTATCGCTAATGTCTGCTAGTTGTCGCTAACGTCTGCTAGCTATCGCTAACGTCTGCTAGCTGTTTGTCATTCAGCTGCAGTGAAGCTGAATGACAGAAAGGTGAAACAGATCAACACCAATAAGATGTCAACATGTTAGCACAAATGGACCATTTTCTAATTGTTTACTGATGTTCAGTGATTTAAATATTTGACTCCAGTCAGTTTTATGTTCTCCACTTTTAAAAAAAATTATACATCATAAAGATGAAATCAAAATTTTACCAGAAAATGTGAACATATTTTGGTCATTTCAAAATAAACCTGAAACTGAATCATTCATTTTTCTCTTCTTGTTTAGCTGAAACGTAACAAATGTTATTTTTATGTATCATTACAATTACTGTGCTTACTTAAACCCTTCTCCTGACCGATACCTTTGTTGAGGAAAGTCAGTTTTAATACTTCTGTGGTTGAATAATCCAGTTGAATATATTTTGGTGTTTAACTGCCGAATTGTACTGGAGCTAAATCAAGCTGAAGCTGGGACCATTAAACGTCACCAGTTGACATAAAACTCTAACGAACAAGAATGAGTCTTTATTTCACATCTGACCAAAATTAGAGCAAATTCTAGATGTATAATGTGAATTTATTTTGCTCACATTTATGTACAGAAGCTTCTTCTATTCCTTCAACTCAAACATCTGCCACAAAAACAGTTTCAGTTAAAAGTATATTTTTCTTTCTTCTGTATCTCAGCAAAGCGTTTCACAGAGAAATGAACCGAATCTTGATAAAAAACGTTTCCAGTTCTGCTTATAAAAGCTCTGATCAGCCGCCGGTCGTCTCAGAACGGAAACGTCGTTTTGCTGCTCTGTGCTGTTTGTTCCTGATAAAACTGGATGGATTCTGACAGGGCTGATTTACGACAGAGAGGCTGAGCAGCTAAAGACCCTGCTGATCCACAGAGATATGAAATGAAGACCACAAGCTTTGCACATTATGACTGACGGCGTCCTGCTAAGCCCAGCAGTTTCCTGCTCGCCTGCAGGACATCAGAGCTGCTGTGGTCAGAGAATCGCTGACTGAAGTGTAAATATTAATTCAATTAGCTCCAGTCTCTGTTGCTGAGTTTGCACCACTATTTAACACTGACCAGGCTCTAACAGCACCGCATTAAACCCATTTGTGCAACAGGCACAGATATCCGGCTACACGTGTTTACTCATTCACAGCTTGTTTTGTCGGTAATCATTAAAAATCATCACAGGAACATTTCAACTGCTGATCATGCTCAAGTTTTTATTGTTAATAAAGAAGCGAAACATTCCTGCTCCTCATGTTAATCGCGAACAGCAGATAGAGGAAAGTATTTCACTGCCATTCATATTCAAACAAAATTCAGAAGAGAAATGGCAGCATAAGAAGACAGCAGGTCCAGTATTCATCCAGAAAGTTAAAATTAATGCAAAAAGCATTCAGATTTAGTAAAACATGCCGTGATGGAGAGTCTTCCAACAAACAAAAATCAAGCTGCCTTCTCCCACTGCTAATGAGAAACAACCAATCAGAGCCAGGGGCGGGTCTTAGTGCTGTCAGTCACCTCTCCATGTGGCGCTGCTCAGCCTACTTCCTCTCCCCTTTGGACTTTGCTACGCTACAGTTAGCGCAGCTTGTCATGTGTTGGCATGACGACAGACAATGGCTGATAAACGGTTTTCCTGTTTATCAGCCATTGTTTCTCCGTTGTTTAAGTTGTTTCTCTGTCATTAGCATGCTGACCAGCAAGTACGTGAGGGTGATTGACAGCGCCAAGCCCCTCCTCCTGCCTCTGATTGGTTGTTTTGATGCATTTCTTCTGTCAGTAATCGTAGCTCATGTAGGAAGTGGAGGAGATGGATTTTTTTCACAGATTATCTATCTCATAACAAACTGTGACAACATGGTGACAATTTGAACAAATGTTTAAAAACATATTTTTATAAAAGTTACATACTGCAGCTTTAAAGATCCGGCTGGGTGTTTCTTTATTCTGGAGCTTAAGGCACATTGTGACGTCTCCCGCCTGAAGACGTTGCCTCTGTTCCCTGTCAGAGTTATTATGTAGGTCAGCCTGCTGGGGACAAACATGGAGCTCTGGGACGAAGACGCCGAGTCAGCAAAGCCTTTTCTGTGGGGCTGAATGAAGGCGGCAGCGTTACAGCAAGCGGCTGAGGTCAAAGTTAAGAAGATGGAGTGAAATTCTGCTTAAAGTGATCCAGACTGGAGTTTCATACGCACTAGATAAACACTTCACTTGTCTGGGATCAACATTATGTTCATTGTGTTAAACATGTCAGTGATAGAAATTATTTCTGAATGCAGTTAAATAAATGAACTGCATGTCACATGAAGGAGGATCCACACAGTACTTTGGGTCTTAAAGGTGTTAAAGTAGCTACAGGACACATGGGATGGCAGGTATATTCAGCTGATACAGGGATACATAATGATATTTGATTCCTCATTGCAGCAGGATGAAGGTTTCTGCAGTTAAAGGGGCAGTGTTATGTAAAATCGACTTTGTTACAGAGCACCCCTCCCCATTCAGTTCCTCCAGACTAGTGGCAGCAGCAGTTAGCAAACACTGGTGGAACTACGTATCTGTTGAAGTGATCACACGAGCTGCTTCTCAGTGCAAAGTGGGTAAAAACGTTGATAATTGCTTCAAAGGAAAGGAGTTTTGATGACATACAGAAGGTGGAGTGTTTGGAAGAGCAAGAGTTTTTTTAAAGAGAGAGAGACAATATACGTAACACTGCCCCTTTAAATGGATGATAAATCTTGAAACCCTGCTCTTGAGCGTTATTCCGAGTGCACACACACGGCCACGTTCTTGTGGCGTTCCCAGTAGTGGCATTCTTCCGGGAAGCTCCACGCGGCTGCAGACTCTTTGTGCCGACTGATGGCGTGAACGATGAACCCGCTCAGCTGCTTCTCCAGCGCCTCCACCGCCTCCAGAGCGTTGCCCTTCCTGGCCGGACCCTCCATCAGCTGCCGAAGGCAGTCGCTGGGAACCGGCTGAGGCGCGGTGCTGAACGATACCACCAGGCTGACGTCGTTCACCTGAAGAACCTCAAACCAGTTCTGTCCCGCCACGTGGTGGAAGTGCTTCCCGGCTCGCAGGCTCTCAAAGGCTTTGCCTGAGTTTTTGATCAGCCGCACAGACCAGGAGACCCAGTCGTACTTTTTCACAAGGAACTCCAGAAGACTCTGAGGTGCATCCTGAAGACTTTCCTCCTCTGTCTCTTGCAGGAGGCGCTGCACGTCTAGTTTCGCTTGCTCTGGAAACGCAGCTATGCAGGACTCGATGGCTGCCTTCATCTTGGACTCTACCTCTTCAATTTTGGTGCTCCACTCTCGGATCTTGTCCTGCTCTTCCTCTGGGCTCTGGGTGAGGGTGCAGTAGCCCAGCAGAGAAATCAAACCCAGGCAGAAGAGCTCCTTCATCCGGACGCAGAAGTCCTCCAGGAGGCGCCGGTTCCTCCCAACATACCTGCCAAACAGAAGCAGTTGTAGAGTTTATTTCCAATCGATGCTCCATCAAGAGATTTAAGTAAATAAGAACAGAAATCAAGAGGTTTTTGGGCGTAGGGTTTACTGAATATGCCGTAAACAGAGGACACAACATGCCAGTCCAAGTAACATGGACGCTCCTGGGCGTTCCACAGGGTCAGTTTTAGGACCTACACTGTTTACCATCTATATTAATAATTTGGTTCATTGTGCATCTGCATGCAGATGATGAAGTGATGTCTTGCTGTGATATATTTGTTGCTCTTGTGTTTCCAACTATTACAACTTAGTGAATGCAGTAACATTGAGGGCGGCGCCATGTTATGCTCCGACCAGAGGAAGATGGCCTGTGTGATGTCATCACCAGGCTGTGCACATTGATTGAACCATCATATAAATATCTTGGCATTACCAAAGATGAAAATGTAACTTTTAAGCCCCACATTGAAGATCTGCTCAAAAGGCTTGAGCTAAAACTTCTCATCATTCTATATGCTGCTTATCCTGCAGGTTTTTCACAGGCAGCAAAAAGGCAGAAAATTTGTCACTAGGTTTGTGTTTTTGTAACCAGTGAAAACTCTTCTGTTGATAATGTATGTATTGATTTTTAGAAATGTTAAGTAGGTTTCATTGTTGTTTTTATATTTCATTAAGCAAATTCTGACAATAAATTTTCTTAATGGAAAGATGGCAATTTTGAAAAAACTAGTTTTCTATTAAACATCTTTGATGAGCAGACATGTTTTTTTTTTCTTGTTTATTTTTGCGGAATTGAAATTGGCTTATTTTGCAAAACTGCAATTGAAACGACAGGAGGGAGGCTGATGATGATGATGGTGCCTATTCATCCATTTATTGAGTGAACAAATTTGTTCATGCGTGATTTTAATGAAGTTTCTTATTTATGCTTGTGATGGGAACGCGGCTGACGGCTCTCAGTGAGTTTACCTCTCCACTGTGTCTAACATGGGATCTTTGAAGCTGCTGGTTCCCATCAGAGCATCGTGCAGCACACTGAGGTTCTTCTCTCCACCGGTTTTAGTGAAGTGATCCAGGAACAGCTTCTTCTTCACCTCCCTGAACTGCGGCTTCGCCTCCAAGATGTCCATGTACTTCCTGAACTGGTTCCGGATGTTTTCCTCCACGGAGAAGTAGTCTCGGTCCAGGTGTCCCCTCCTGAGCTCGGACTCGATGTCCTCCAGCTGGTTGGACAGCACGTCCAGCTTGCTCCTCACCGTCAGGAACTGCTCTTTGACGTAAAACACCTCCTTACTGTGGACGTTGTTCAGGACCAGCTTGAGGACCGGAGCGGCCGCCTCGCAGAGCGGGAACAGTTCCCCCACGGCGCTCGCCAGCACCTCGGCGCCCTTCTCAAACATGTCCATCAGCGCCTCGATGGTCTCCTTCTTCTCAGCCACCATTTTCTCCAGACGACTCGTCATTTTGTCCCTGAAACAGGAAGTTCAGAGAGGAGACGACACAAGCGAGGTTTGTGTTCATCATGAGGAAAGTTTCATCCTGGAGATGCATACATTTTCAACAAGTTTTCAAATAAATGTTTGGAATTGTTTAATTTGAAAAAGTTGTTTTTTAATGTTCTGATCCGTTTGGGGCTCAGAGGACTGTTAATGCAGCAGTTCTGCTTCCTCTCAACACATTTTCTCTTTTTGAAGACATTATTCAGTGAATGGCAACAACAGAAACACTTTTACAGCAACACTGTAACTAAACACCAGCGTGGATAATTACAGAAATACAAGTAAAATTCAGATCAATTCTTTTGAAAGCCTCTTCAGGGAGGAACCAACATGGCTGAACTTAGTGCTTTAGCATTAGCTTCTGCTAAATACTATGTTGGTAACACTTTAACATTAACGTTCATGATTAGCGCTTTAGTTAGCATAGCTAACTGTTTAGCTAGCAGAGCCCAACACTGGCTCTAATGTTGCCTCTTAAATCTGTGAGCTGGAAATGCAGAAAACATGTAAAGAAATCTGAGAAATGATCCTCAAACCAAAACCTCCCCTGAGTCCAGTCCATGAAAATCACCACAGGATCACTGCTAAAACAGATCCACAGGATCACTGCTAAAACAGATCCACAGATTCAAAACAGATCCACAGGATCACTGCTAAAACAGATCCACAGATTCAGACTGGAGCTGTTTTCTTCTTCCATATAACAAGATGGCATAAATATGAAACACTGATGATTTCTATTGCAGAGGAAACTGATATGAAGCATTGATAAATCATTTCGTCCTCTAAGTACTGGACCAGTAATTATCCCAGATTTCATGCTGTGTTTATGTGTGAAAAATTATTGGTTTCAACTAAACAAAAATAGTTGAAATACCTCATATTTTTAAATGTTTATTGTATATTTTGAGTCTTGATGACTTTTTGATCCTCTTAAAGGAGATTTATCACTTTCCAGAAGCTTAGATGGTTTGATCATATGAAGTGTCCCAGTCTTCCTCCACTGCAGATAAAGTCATTTTATACATTATGCTGGTTATTAGCCACATTATACAGCAATTTTGCAGCTGGTTTTTCAGCTGTGGAGTCTGTTTTGTCATATAATCCAAACATGGTGAGACATGAGGGACGAGGATCAGCTTCACCACAACAATCCCAGCAAAACATGAAGCAAACAGCAGATTGTTCTCTCCTCAAGGTCGGAGGTCAGCTGCTGCGAAGCAGGACGAAGATCAGAAACTGCAGCTTTAAAAGGCTGCAGAGTGAATCTGAATCTAAAACAGGCCATGGTTTATCATGTCTGCTCCAGTCTGGCTGGAAAATAAAACATCACATGGCTGCAGGTAACAAACAAGATGGGAGCCGCAGATGCTGAGAGCAGAAAATGACGCACTTGATCTTTGCATGACTCATCTGAGAGAGGAAGGAAGGAGCAAGTTTTAAAATCCCTTAAATGAGTCGGAAACCTGGATAAATTCTCCTTCTGATCCCATCAAACTGTAACCAAATTTTATGAAATCACATTGTTTTTTACTTCATGCAGATGAGAGAGAAAATGAGACAAAGTCTAAATATCAACACATATATGAGGAAAAATACCAGAGTAAGATTTGTCCTCTGTTTCCAAACTGCATCATGTTTAGCTGTCATGCGCACCCAGAGCAAATGCGCAACGGAAGCCTTTTTTACGCACAAATCCCCTGACAGCATCAGACACACCCCTCCGTGTTCCCCCCTTCAGACGGAAGATAAACACATTCAAATCATTCCTGCAGCTGCAGCAGCGCCGGTTTCTCTACCTGAACGGAGAGGATCTGCTGCTCCTTCACGGACCAGTGGCGACAAGTTGGACTTTTGGTTTTATCCCACTTCCAGTGAGAGAGAGAAAATATTCCCACTGCTTTCAAGTCAACTGTGGAGCTGACAGGGGTCCAAGGATGGAGTCAGGGAAGGTGCGCACACAGTATCTGCAAGAGGGAGAGCGAGGTAGGCCGAAACAGAAGAGAGAGAGAGAGAGAGAGAGAGAGAGAGAGAGAGAGAGAGAGAGAGAGAGAGAGAGACAGAGAGAGAGAGAGAGAGAGAGAGAGAGAGAGCGCAAAAATCTGCAGAGGGTCCATTTTCTTTCCTATCCTCAACGAAGGAACATTTGATTTTCTCCAACAAAAGAGATTTCGTTTTATTAGATTAGTTTACGCACATATTTATTTATATTTTTTAAAGATCTTCTGCAGATTTTATTGCGTTTAAACGGATCCAAACAGAAGGTAAGATCTAAAAATATCTGCCGCCCTCATATGATAAACAGGATTATTAAAATTAATATCCAGTGAGGCCTAAAATTCACCCGATGCTGTAAATGTCTGAATGAATTTCCAGATTTAGAGGAAAACGCTGATATTTTATTTATAAGCACTGAGCTAAAAGAGGCAGGATACAAGGTTATATCTGAACTTTAATTGGTTTATTTTTCTTTTTTATTAGTCAGATGATTTATTCTTTATATTTGAAAATGTTCCCTGCAGTGTCTCTTGTGTGCGCGCATGACGCGCCATGAAAACACCCAGGCTGCACATCTGAAGCCACAAACAGGAATTATTTCTCCTCTAAATCAGAAAATATTTCACTGTTGTTTCACTTTAATGCGCAAAAATCCGTCATGTCATTAAAGCAGCCAAAAACTCATGAAATGATTCATATTTTCTTCAGGTGAAAATGGATTCATCGAAAGGAGCCGAGATGGAAAAACCTTCATCACATGACGGATGATGAGGATGATGATGATGTGGCGCAAAGAGCCTCAATAATCCGCAGCGCAGGTGAGAGATTCAAGACTTTATAGCGTCTCTGTTTGTTCTACAAATTCCTGCAACGCACATTTTCCTGCTGGTTCCCGAACTCTGCGCGATGCCAGTCGGACTGGTTCCCTGACCCGCCCTGCGTCCTGCGGGGCAGGAAGGAGGGCTGCGGGTTTTCTTCACCGCTTCTCTCTGACGGAGCGCAGATGTGACGCGTTGAGCTCTCAGGTCCCTGGAGTTCAGAAAACAGGTGTGACGTGCAGCCAAATGAGGCGTTTTCGCCCCCTGGCGGAGAAATGAGCAAAATGCAAGTTCATTTACGCATTTTAACTTTCTTATCTTTTAAGAAAATCTATCTTTTGTTCATTTGGTTCTGCATATGCACACGTTGAAATCTGTTTTTTTCAAAATTAAGTCAGATTTAGACTGAACACCAAAAGGCCGAATGGAGTCAAAGGTCAGGAACTCTGACTGAATTATTATCATTTATTTCACATGTAAAGTAACAGTTTTCAGACTTTATTTGACAAAATCTAAAGAATCTAATTAAATGAACAAATAAAAATAGTAAGTAATGTAAAGAATTAACCAGAGGAGAGAATTCTGGACATGTCAGCATTTTTTATCTGCTGTCCTCATACTGACGGTGCAAAATGTTTTTAAAACAAAATATAAGAAAATATGTTTCAAACTTGTATTATTTTTTTATTTTATTCACTTGAAGCTCCTTCCATGCGCTGATATTAATCATATTTCTGTCATATTTCTATAAATCATCAATTTTTACGTAGCTCTGAAGCAGAAGCTTATAGTTTTATGTCACTGCAAAAATAAAACATATTTTCAAACAACAGATTAAAAAGAATCAAGTTATGCAGCAAAGTGAGGTCAGAATTGAAAATCTGAGTATCACTGAATAATTTAAACTCTCTGGATCTGAACTTTGACCTGCTGCAGCTTCTGCAGGGAATTCGTCCCTGACTGAAATAAGACTCCAGCCGTCTGAAACCTGCATGTCAGCTTGGTTTTCTTCACTTAACTTAGCATTTCTGTACAAAATCATCAACTTTGGATTCAAGTTATGCTTTTATAGTAATAATAATCTTTATTATTGAGTTTAAACCTGAGTTTTAGGTTTAAACTCAGAACATGGAAACAGTTTTGATAAATTCTCCTGAAATAGCATCAAGTTCAGAAAGTGACTTAAACCAAAACATAAAACAAATTGAGATGGTTTTACTTTTATATCTGCAGGTATAAATGTCTGTAGATTTGATGCTTCATCCCATTTCTATATGCAGAGATTTTGACTTTATGTAATTTTTCAGTCATTTCACATAAAAACCTAAAATCTGTCAGATTTGATTTAACCTCCATTTGATTCTGAGGAAGACTTGAAGTTAAACTTCATTGATTCCTGGAGGTTTGTTGTTTCTCAGCTGAATTTTCTGATTCAGCTGCAAACATGCGAAGACGTTTGGTTCTCTGTTGGACTCAGGATTTTATTTCTACACTAAAACAGAAAATCTGTGGACTAAAACATCGGTTGAAAGGTTTGAAATTATTGATGTAAAAATTATTGAAATTAGTAAAAGAATATTTTTTTTTAATAGTTCAAACCTTCAAACTTTATTTTTGAACTATAAACATCTCAGATTAGCAGGTTAGTCTAATTGCAATATTCCCAAATGTAGTTTGATGAAATAGATAATTACAGCTTAAAGAAATATTAATAAAGCATGGAAGGAACTTTAAAATAAAAACTGAGTTTTAAAAGATATTTTCTTACAATTACAGCCAAATAAAACAAAAAGATTCATAAAGCAGAGTGCATATATTGTGCATGTTTTTAGCTACAGTAGCTTTCATTCAGTAGTAAAGTTGCTCAGTTTATGTGAAATAATTGAGTTAGTCAATAAGTTTTCTTCTCACATCTTTATTTATGTCGATGCAAACGTTTATAAACCCACACAAAACAAAAAAACATGAACATATTCACATATCTGACATGTCAGGAGACGTTCAGGGTCCAGTTTTAAGCTTTAAGCTTTAATAGTGTTGTAACAATAAGTGGGACGATCCAGAACCACAAACCCGATCCGCTCAGAGCCGAGCAGGACGGGTTCCATTCAAGAACACAAAACCCCAAAATATGGACAATAAATCTGGACTGTGGTCTGCAGGCTCAACCTCCCTCCCCACCCGGAGGCGCATCAAATATATAAAAATAAAATAAGCAGGTTCTGACACATTCAGGCACTCAGGGTAAAAAAAAAAACAGGCAAAGAGAAAACAGGAAGTGACAAAGAAAGAAAAGTGATGATCAAGTGAATTCTTACAGGTTAAAAGAAAAAATTCTCTGTCAGACATTAGAGACCAACACTTGGTGCCGCTCCTTGTTCATTAAAAAGCTGCAGACAGGAAACAAAAATGTGATTTTTACACAAAAATTGCACAGAAGATTAATCCAATCATCAAAATTAAACTGATTTCCTCCCAACAGAGAATAAGAAAGTGTAGTGTGACTGGAAACAAAAGCAATTTCCTATTTTCATCACTTAGTGTCTTTTACTAAAATATAAAGTTTCATCACCTAAATAAAGATCTCGGCTCATAATAACGACTAATAATATGTAAAAAGAAATTACATAACTGAACGTGAAGGTGGCAGTGTGATCACAAGTCATACATGGTGATTTTATTAATTTTTTATTTTTTTTTTTTACATTCATCATTCTGGAAACTGTGGTTACTATGGCAACAGCTTCCCAACACAAAGTGCCGAAAAGTGATTTTATATCATGAAACTGGACTTTAACTGACGCTTCATGGAATATAAAAGATAAAAACGATGAAATATTATTTATATGATGGATGCAACATGCAGATATTTCATGTTGATGCAGCTTTTAAAGCAGTTTCATGATAGACGGGTTGATATTTATAGACGTTATCTGCAAAAACACCGGGTCTTACCAAATAATGCCTCCAGTTTCTATTCTAAATATATTAGCACATTTGAAAAGAAACAAAGTTAAAAAGGAATAAATGAGTAATAAGTTTATTTTAAGTCAAAGAAAGTGCTGGTTGAACTGGCAGATTTTTCCACAGGAAACAGAAAAAATGTTTTGTTGCTGGTGAAAATAATCTGCCAGTGGAACTAGTATTTCTTTATCTTCCCACATGAATTATTGACTTAAAACAAGCTTATATATTTTAGTTTTGTCTGATTAAACAAAAATTAAACACAAAATATTTTGTGTTTTTTTTTCTTGTTTCTTAGATTCTGATCTGACCCAAAAATACACATTTGTGTCTAAATGCTTTTTTAAAAACTAAATTAAATCTAAATGTTTTTATTGGATTAATGTGAATTTAGCTCCATGTTTTAATTGGCTGTGATGTGAAAGCAGCCAATCAACAGCCTGATTGCGTGCAGCAGGATTTGGCAGACGTTGCCTTCAGGTTCGCGCGGTAAAAGGAGATTATGCAGACGGAGAGAGCGGGAGTTGAAGTGGGAATGCTAAGCTTTCCCTTCCTCCTCATGTGCACCTGCGCAGCGCCTCCTGCATCTTCTCCTGCACATGCTCCATCTTCTCGGCCCACTCCTCGCTCAGCCCCTCCTCGTCGTCGCCGATGATGGCGGAGTAGCCCATCAGGGCGATGAGGCCGATGCAGAACAGGTACGTGAGGCGCGTGCAGAGGCGCTCCATGACGCGGCGGTCGCCCTGCGAGTGCTTCAGGTACACCTCCAGGATGGGCCGGCTGAACAGCTTCCGCTTGCCCACCACGCCGTCGTACAGCGTGTGCAGGTTCTGGTCGCCCAGGTCGTTGGCGTAGCTCTCCTCAAAGTCGTCCTTCTTGCCGTCGCGATGCTCCGGTCGCGCCTCCACCATGGCCATGAACTTCCTGAACTGGTTCTTCAGGTTCTCCTCCACGTGGCAGTACTGGCCGTCCAGCGTCTCCTTCTCGATCTGGACCAGCGTCCGGCGGTTCTGCTGGGACAGCTCGTCCAGCTTCTGGTGGACGGAGCCGAACTCGCGCTTCAGCGTGCGGATGTCCTCATCGTCCACGTGGTGCAGCACCACCCGGATCAGGGAGCCCGCCACGCCGAAGATGGGGTTGACCACGGCCGCCGCCGACGAGATGGTGGCCACGCACTGGAGGACTTTGACTAGGCCCTGCTTCAGCTTGCTGTGGTCCTCTTGTATCTCCTCATCCATCATGGTGACGATGATCTGCAGCAGAGGAAGGAAAGATTATTCAGCATAACAAAAAACTGCTGGACAATAAATTGTCCCAGTAATTATTGCGATAAATAATATATTGTTGTTTTAAGATCATTTTCAGGTAATATGTTTTCATAATGGCACAATAACAAGTTCTGGAACTGGAAGATACTTTAACCATCCAAAGTAAAACACAAAACTATAGTTTTTCATGATTATTTCCATTATGAGCAGCATTTCCAGCAGCAGTGAGTCTTTTGTCTCCCTGTTGGGTTAAAGCCGATGTTTTCCTGGGACGGCCTTTCGGATCGGTTCTGGGATCGGTTCTGAGATCGGTTCTGGGATCGGTTCTGGGATCGGTTCTGGGATCGGTTCTGGGATCGGTTCTGGGATCGGTTCTGGGATCGGTTCGTTCCACACCAACAACAAACTGAGTAACAGACTCCTGGTAAGAGACGTCGTCCATCATCCAGCTCTGTCTGGTTCCAGCTGCTGGTGTGTTTGTTCTGTTAAAACTCCTGCTGCTCTCATGCATCTCATCTCCTTTACGCTACCGCGGAAACTAGCTCAGCAATCTCATTCACCCGCCTTCTGGAGGCGCCACTGCTGCTGGAGAAACGGTTTCTCTAAGAAAACAAAACATTTGCTTTGTTTTGGGGGTTTTATGATCATACTGATGAAAAACACATTTAAACTTTTAATATTAATACGGAGTTAATAAAACAATGTAGCTGGTTTCAGATTTCATTCCCTGAACTTGTTCTGATCCATTTGATGAAGGGAATTTAATGGGAGTTCAGCTCAATTCAGACACCAAGGACGGCTGGAATAGAAACCACTGCGGCGTTTGGACATCATTTCTACATTAGAACCCTGAAAAAAAATTAATCTAGGATCTGAACTGAGATTATTATATTTAACCCAAACAAATAAATAACAAAAACTGAAATTGAGAAAACATTTTTGCTAGTTGAAATAAACAAAAATGGTAATTAATGGGGAAAAACTATAACTGACTGGAACTATATAATGCGTTTATAAAACATACTGAAATTATAGATATAATATCCTTTGTTTTTGAGTTTATGAATCTAATATTAGCCTTTTCAACGGATGAGTTTTTTTCCCTCCACACGAAGTTTAATTGTCGCTAATTGCGGCACTTAAGCTAATCCGCAAAATGGCGACAACAAATGCATTAGTTGAACAATAATTTAAAACTTTTTTTTGAAGATGGTATCTTCTGCTGCATGATGACTGAAAGAACTGGTTAAACTGGAACGTTCCAGCTCTGACTGGCAGATTTTTGTCCCTGGCCGGACGCCGTTGGCAGCCATGAAGGAGTTAACAGCCTCCATGTTTGTTCATGACGCAGCTTAGTCTGCGGGTTTCCACGGACCGAGCCGAGAGCTCCTCGGTGTGACACGACCAGCAGCTGCGGGGCGGCTGATGACCGAGTTTATGACGTCACGGAAGCTCTCACAGAAACATGATCTCAGGCTTATTCTGATATCCGACACCCAAGATTCATCCTTAAAACTCCGACAGTGTTTAACTTCCTGAATGGACCGGAACCAGCCACACCACAGCCGCGGTTCTGGTGATAAAAGAACCACATTACAACCTCTGGGCGTCATGATCTCCGCGTTACTTTCTCTTCCTGTTAGCGCCACAAGGGGGCGGTATTTCACCCGCTCCCAGAAACCTCCGCCTGATTTCAGCACCACAGCTCTGGACTGAAACCACTGCCTCAGCTTAAGCCTTTAAAAGCAGAAAAACGGGCCAAGTAGGGGCTTTAAATTGATTTCATCTGAAAAAATTACCTGATTTATTTTTAATATCCAGGAACTCAAGTTTCAGACACTTAAATAGATCAAATTAAACTTGTTTGGTGTTTTAAAACCTGGCTGTGTTGAATAATTAAAATCATCACAGCGGTTGTGATGATTTATACCACATTTATTTATACCACATTATACTGCTGCTTCAAAGGGGCCATTTTTCATAATAAAGCTGATTATAAATGACAATCTAAACATTTGCTGCTTGAAGACTATTAGATTTTTTTCTGTATTTTAACTAGTCTTGTTTTGTTATTCTTTCAGAAAACTCACTGGGAAAAGGAGAAAATCCGTTTTTCTCAGCACAATACAACAAATTCCAACAGATAATGCAGGTAACTAAAGGGTTAATCATTGGGTTTCTTTTTCAAATATGATTTATCTACCAAATATATTGTATTCTGTAATCATTTCTTAAAATAATGAAAATTAAAGTGTATTCTTTTGTAAATTATGTGACTTTAGGTTGGTAAACTGAAAGCTGTTTTCAGCTCTAAATTAACCCTTTGTGCTGATTTAATTGGCCTAGTATTTATTGCAAACCTTTAAAAAATAACCTCAGCCATTTAACATCACGATTGTGAGACATTTTAATGTTTTAAAGCGAGAATTAGCTCCAACTTTCAAACTAAAAGGATAAAACTTAGCTAAAACGTTAATTAGTTCTCATGAAGCAAATCAATTAGAGTCATTTTGTTGAAGAACCGGAAAAGTGAGGCAGCCAATCACAGCTGAGCCTTTAAACAGGAGCCTCAGCACATCTAATGAAACACAGCAGACATTAGGCCCAGATTTTATGCATGGATGCATTTTTATGAGTTATTTAGAGATAATAAATTGTTTGAAAGCTGCATTTGGGTTTCAGGGTGGCAGCAGGGAGCTGACTGTCTGAACAGGAAGTGCCAGGCTCTTCTCACCTGATTCCAGGCAGCAGAGGCCATCTTGAATGTTTTCAATCAGAACAGCAATGCTAGGCTAACTATAAATATATTCTGATCCTTCATCAAGTATCTGCCCAAAGCTCACCAGTTGCATGTTACTGTCTGGTTTTGGGTTGTTTTCTGGGATCTGATCATATTTTCTGACTGTTTCCCTCTGCAGAGCTCTTCCTGCTGGGTCACACTTCTCAGAGGAAGACGGTCCCACAAGCTGAAATTCCCCAAACAATAACTGGACCAACGTCCAAAACCTCCAACAATCAGGCGTCATCCGGAGTTCTTTGTTTGTGAGTGTTATAATAAGCAGCACATCCCCTCAGCAGCAGCAGCTGCAGCTGCAGCAGCTGCAGCAGCCCAGGCCCGCAGAGCAGCAATGGCTCCCCCTGGCTACCTCTGCGTATTTCCTTGTTAGTGCACACCCAGAGCCCTGACCCTCCCTGCCTACAAAACACACCAAATACACCAAAATACACCTGAAAAGTTGACTTTCTCTCCATATATCCCGAGTAAAGAGTCTCCATTTGCCTCCCAGCCCACATTTGGCCCCATTGGTCCCAACAGCACAGAGGATTTCTTACCTTTTCAAACAGGCTCTGACTAAAACTGCCTTTCCAAAGTCCCAAGCTCGACACCCTCCTTCTTCTTCCCAGCAATCCCTGCAAAAAGGACACTTCCATGTATGTTGAATATATGGGGGTGATCAAATTGGACAAAATCATTTTTTAAATCCAAATGACCAACTCCAAATGAAAAATAAGGTTACATAGGCCTCAAACAGATAAAAGCACCAATATGGCACCAAAAGTAACATTACAAATGGGTGAAATAATGAAACACTCTACCTTAGAAATACACTGTGCCACCCCCAAAATTTCACACTTCTTGTGCTCCGTCCAATAGCCAAGCAGTGGTTAGAGAGACGCAGTTGTCGTTGAGTGCGCAGCTGAACCCTTGGAGACGCTCAGCTGATTTCAGCGCGTTTCCAAACCCTGGAGCCTCTCAGGCAGCCTGCAGAAGCACAACTGATGAGCTTTGTTGGTCAGACCGGCTGTTTTTCTTGCGGAATAGATTTCAAAAGGTGACGGAAAGTTTGAAACCCAGATTAAAATCCAGTGAAACCCAAAGAGCGCAGCGAGTCCAAGTTAGACCTCTCCAAATTCAGCAGGTGTGTCCAGAGGCACTGAGAAGTCCCCAAAGGCTCCAGGGAGGAAAAAACAAGAAGTTACACTGAGTTTAAAGGTAAAAATTCAAATTTTATCTAAATATTACAATTTGGGTTAAAAAATATTAAGCTGCACCCAAATAAAGTCAAATTTAAAGAGCGCAAAGGAAAGCGAAAGAGGCGCAGTGGCTTCACTAGAAATACGGCTTATTATTTTTTCTGTTTATAAGTATTTACTGCTTAAATGTTTATAAACGGAGGGTAATAGCTCTGGATCACACATTAATACGTAAACGTCCGGTCTGCCTGAGCAGAGAAGCGAAAAAGGCGTAAAGAAAAGCAGTGAATTCATCCAGTCATTGCGCTCTCAGTCTGCGCCTCCAGCCAGGCTTCAGGAGGCTTCAATCCACTTCTGCAGCGGATAAAATTAACCAATCCTCGGGTGTGTTCACTCCTCCGACCGTTGAGGACGTTTCCCCCAAAACAAACCTGCATGCAAATGATGCTGCCGCCTCCAGCAGCGTTACAGCCGCCCTGCCTCCACCTGCCTGCCTCCGCCATGTTTACATCCGCATACAGGCTCCATTAAGACGGGCATCCGCCTCCACGCTTCTCCAGAACGGTTACAAACACCCGCAAATCCTCCACTATTCCCCCACAGATGAAACCCCAACCCTGGACACACAGCGTCACAACAGCGGCGCAATAGCGGCACAACAGCGGCGCAGTTCTTCCTGCGCGTCACTCTGCTCATAAAACAGGAATAAAAGGAGCTCTGTCCGTTAGAAACGACAAAGCTTTCATTATATCTGCAGACATGAATGAGAGGATCGCGCTTCACATCTTTCTGTTGGTGGAAACATCCGCACATAGAGGCTTTGTTTAGCGCCATGTGCGCAGCCGCAGGCGCTCAGCGGCAGCTGAACAGCGGCTCACATTTCAGATCCATGCAGTCACAATGAGACAGTCATGATTCTGCAGCTGTGCGTCGGGCCGCGGTCAGAATGCGCAGGATTCAGGTTGACAGTCTCTGATGTGAGATGCATGTTTTTGAATTTGAATATTTTTGTTTCTGCAGAAAGACACACAGATGGAGCAGGAATCAGGTAGAAACCAGCAGAAACAGGCCGTCATTTCTACACTCTGACCTCATTTTGTTGTTTCACATTAGTTTATTTAATCTAAGTAATATTTGTATTATTGTTTTTTACACACAAGGAAAATGTTCAATAAGAAATATCTTAAGTTCTTAATAAAAGTGAGAGGATGCAAAATATCATATATTCCTCTTGTAATGTTATAATTTTACTTCTGTTTATTCACACAAAAATATAAATTGTTGGTATTGTTGCAAGTGACATAAATGTATGCTCCTTACAGTGCCTTATTAATAATAAAAGTTAAATTCATATTACTGTGTTGTTTTTATTATGCAAGAATAAATGGTCATTTTGAAATTTTATAAACTTTTAAAATGAACCCAGAAATTAGACTTCCACAGCTGCATTTAAATATATTTATTATTTAACATGTGGAAAATAGAGAGAGGTACAAAACATGAAAAGATTTATTTTAGTAGAAACTGAGTTTATCATTTTTAAAAACATAAAACAGGGAAATCATTTCACTCCTGCTGGTAGGTGCAGTAACACATATTGAACTCCAGGGGCGCTGCACATGCACAACATCAGGATGAATGTGGAAGATCTCAGGATTCAACATGTAAAAACTGAACCAGGGATGAAGACAGGTGTCAATGAAATGTTGAATTCAGGAAAGAAAAATTGAAAATATAGTTTTAGTTCAGATTCTCAGGCTTTTTTTCCTCCAATGTGGGAGAAAAACATGTCAATCAATCAAAAGTCACCAAAAATATCTACAAAAATAAACCTGTTAGTTGCATTTGTGCTAACTTTTATTTTATTTGAACGCAATTATCCATCTCTTGTCTCTCTCAAAAGTAATATATAACTTCACTCAAAATCAGAAGTTTTGTAAAAGCAGTTCATTTATGTTTTTGGATGTTATCATTCAACTTGGATTGATTCAAAACACCAGAAGGCCGTTTTACACAAACAATCATATAGAAAGATCAATCTGTAACAGATGGAAAGACTAATAAACTATAATTTTGTACGGACACGCCACGCTGGAATTGGAAGACAATAAAACAAAAATCATAAATAAAAAGCAAATAAGAACAACTTACAACCAAAACCACAAATAAAACAGGTTCTGATGTCTCTGTTAAAACTGTCCTTCAGGAAATATTAAGAATTATAAAGGTAATCACCTAGATTATTTAAATTTGTCATGTGATTAACTGATTAACTGCTTATAGGGACAGAGTGATCAATCACATGGCGACGGTGGAGAGGAAACTGCCTTTCTAACGAGAAGAAACCTGCAGCTAAAACATCGAGTTTATGAAAAACATAAATTCAAGCAGGAAACGCATCATCACATACAATGTTCTTGGATGGACTTTAAGCTTAGTAAAAATCTGAATTAAATGTGGGTAATCTGCAATCTCTTTATTTTCCTCTATTGGAGAACCTGGAGTTGTTTCTTCCTTCGATGGATGTCAGATGAACGAGTTAAACAAAGTTTACACAGATGAGTTTGTTGAACCAGTCAGTCAGTGAAAGCTGCAGTCATTTTTAGATCTAGTTGTATTGTAGATGCATTCATCTTTATCTCAGTTTTCTTTTGATATTCTTACAAAAATGTAACAATTTAAGTGGAAAGTTTGTGTTTCACTAAACTTTCCCTTTAGATTTGATTAGATTACTTGAGCCTGGTCTCCCTACGTCCAATAAACCCTGGAATCTGAATAAAAACATTTGTAAAGCACGGCCGCGATCATCAGCTGCACATTATTCCAGTGATAACCAGGGGCCCCTCTCCGTTGGGTCCCTGAGTGGCTCCAGCAGGGTCCAGGTTCTCTATCAGGTGTCCGTACTGCAGACCCTCGGTGGGGTGGCGAGCCGTTTTCCTGTCGTAGTACCTCCGGGAGGCGGCTCTCCACATCTCCCTGCGCATCATCTGGGACTCCTCCGGCAGGTCTGAGATCATCCGTTTCCTCCGCTCCTCCACCAAACAGCCGCGCTGAGCGCTGGCTGCATGGCCGCCGCCGCCATGGAGGCTCGCCTGCTGACGGGCGATTTTACGGGCGTAGTATCTTTTGGAAGCTGCTCTCCAGGCCGCCCTCTTCAGCCTCTGGGCCTCCTCCGTCAGCTGCGACATGGGAACGTTCTTCTTTTTGTTCCTAGGAAAGACGGAGGGTTTGAAAAGATCAAAAATGGTCTGGATTAGGGGTGAAAATCAATAATCAATTTACGATTACTTGTAGATTAAAAACCGTTCCTGGCAATTAACTAATAACAAGTGTCAGTCCTCCAGGGCCGCTATCCACAGGTACAAAACACTGGAATGAAATGGCTTAATTACCTCCTCCTTGTGTAGATCAGTTCTCTAATTATCTATTCAGGTGGTGCAGCAGAGGCACGTCTAAAAGTTGCAGTTTGACACCTTCTGCATCCAGCAGGAGGCATCACTGCTCATCTCCAAGTGGAGCCAGTTGATACAGAAACAAAGATGGCGGCGCCATATCAGAATGAGAAAGAAACACGGCCCAAACTGGGCTTGTTGTGGGATGCAAAATTAACTTTATGGGGTACTATTTTGAAACATAAAAACTCAACAGGCTCCAGAAGTTTTACCTTTATGACGACATATTACAGACTTTGTAGATAGAAAAAAGTTAATTTCTACAGAAAAACTGGTAAAAATGGAGTTAGGCATTCTAGAAAAAACTTGCACATTTCTGAGTTTTCAACTTTTAGAACTTGTGCAGCTGTAAACCAGGCGAGGAAGTTATTCAGCGACATTGAAAAGGTTCAAGTTTTGAAACAGAGGAAATTTCTAAGTTTTTTTTTGACAATTTTGCAGATATATCTCAAAATTTCTCAGTTTTCATTTTCAAATCATTAACTGTTTGTGCGCAGAAATTTCTGAGATTAATCTAAAAAACTTTTTTGGAGGGAAATTTACAAGTGGCTTTTCTATCTACAATGGTCCTAATGGGCCGTTGTACACCATGACAGTGGTTTCAACTTCTCATTCAAAAATTATCAATGTGTTATGAAGGCGACGATGTGATGGCAGATAATCGGAGGACATAACGCAGAAAAACTGTAACACGAAGGTAAAAAACATGGCGTTTTCTGAGGATGGCTGATTTTGAGAATCGTTTTCAGTTAATCCACTTAGAGTGAAGTTTTAACATCCTTTAAAGAGCAACCACAAACAATACTTCTGTTCTTGGAGAATTAATCTTTTTATTTTGCTCTTCAACAACTTAAGGGGTTTTTCTTTTTTATAAATGTGTCCAAGTTTGATGTTATGAGAAAACCACAACTTTATGGTCATTCACTTTGTATTTAACACAGTTGACAGAAAATAATGTTGATTTTTATGTTTTGCTATAATCTACGTCTCACCTCAGTTGATCTCCTGCAGAGATTTGAAAACCAGCAGGATTCATTGGAGTTTTTCCCCTCAGTATCTGACCCTCGTTGTTCTCCACATGCTCTGCAGGAACTAAGAGAAGTGGGATATGACATTAGATGTTTTTTACAAAATAAACATAGTATTTAGGAAATAAGTGTGCATGAATTCCAAGTCCAAGCACCTGGTGAATCATGCATCCCATCAGGACTTTGCTGGTCCGGACATGGACTTCCTGTTTGCTCCTGAGATTCTGCAGCTCTCTCCTCGTTCAGCTCCCATTCTATCAAGACGGCATCCACATCGCAGGGCTCCTCCTTCACCACCAGGCTGCTGGGAGATGTAGGTATGTTTCTGGTGGCCTCTGTGCCCCCTGAAGCCTCTGACGAGCGGGATGTGCAGGTGGAGGTTATGCCCAGGCAGCTGGGCGGTGATGGGAGGAGCGACTCGTGGTACTGGGAGGGGAAATGAGATGAGGGCCGAGGGTAAACGCCCACTGTGGAAGAAAAAGCCGCAGTAACTAACTAATATTCAAAGAAAACACAGTAGATCATATATTAGTCTGTGTTATAAATGAATTCTAACCTTGTCCACCTGTAGCAGATCCCTTAAATGTTTTATATTTATATTGTGGATTTTTAGCTCTTTTTGTAAAGATTCCTACAGAAGTGTACATTTTAATGCATTTTAATACCATAAAAAATACATTGAAGTGGTTAAATGAAAAACCTGCAGCATGTGAGCATTTCTTATGGAATGACTCTATTAATTAGCAAATGAATTACCTGCAGCACTAGTTGCCATCCACAATAGCAATATTACTGTCAGCACAGATCTTCCAATATCGGTGCAGCTCTATTACAGCATCTACTCTTACTTGAGTAAAATTTGTGGATTGACAAATAAATATACCAGACAGGGAGGAAAGAAAGTGGGACTAATCGTAAAAATATCTCATCATAAATTAATATTGTTGTCTGATTCCAACATCTGATTTTAATTAAATCAGATGTTTTGATGACTTGTTTTACTTCTGATCAGTAAACATATTAAAATAGAGAACAATGTGGACCTGAGTCCAGCTCATTGTTTTTACTCGGGTTTAGTGATGACATCATCTGATCTGCGTGTTTCTGTTTCGTGTTTCAGAGAGACACGCTTACAGGAAAGGCTCAGGTCACAGTCCTGCGGTCCCGCTGTCCCCTCAGGGCCCACTCCTCCTGCTGCTTCAGACCGGATCTGCTCCCCTGTGTGTCGGTTAGCGGAGGTCCGGCTTCCGGCCTCGAACAACCCGCACGTGCAGCCATGTCTGCGCAGCACCTGCAGCTCGCGCTCGATCTCCGTGAGCCTGCCCTCCAGCCGCTGGATCTCTTTGTCCCTGTCGGCCACCATCCGCTGGTACTCCCGGGTCCTGGCGCCGTTCACCCCGTACAGCACGTTCAGCACCGAGTCTATCGCGAGCCTGACGGCGTTTTCTACCACCACCGCCTCCTCGTCGTGAAGCTGCGAGCGCAGAGTTTTGTTTTCGACCAGATTCATCCTGAGAGGCGACCTGTGGCGGTGAGCCGAGCAGCGGGAGGAGCCCCACCAGGAGCAGGAGCAGGAGCAGGATCACCAGCCGAGAGCCGCTGTCCGCTGGAACCACGACAAAATGGCGGATCCGAGTGAGGTCTGTGGTGTGAAGCCACGATAAGCAAAGGTTTGCTCAAAAGTCTGAGTTATTTAGCCCCAGCTGTTTTCCAATACACAGCTCGGCGTACAACAGAGTCCCTCTCTTCTTCGTCTAAACATTCACTCTGAAAAGTCACAGCGCACCCTAGTGGAGGCAATACAATTACATCCGAGGCTCGTCTAAGCAGCTCATTAGGACAGCAGCAGCACATCCAGCCAGATGGATTCAGCTCATCCATAACCTAGCAGCCATTTTTCTGACTCCAGGCTCGACACAATGTGACGGGATCCATAAAAGCAACAGCCGATTGTTTTACATGGTTGGCAAGAACTTTAAGATGTTTTCCCTTGCGTCGTGCATTACCGCCACCTACCGGCATGGAGTCTGACTGAAAATATTATTTTGTACATATTTATTGTCAATAACATGTTGTAAACTTCGGTAGTTGGTTCTATTATTATTATTTTAATTTTGTATTGAATATGTTATTTTGGATACTTGCAACTAAACCTGTAAAATATGATATGTTGTATTAATACTGTTGCTTGTTTTGTTTGGAAACTGATATTATAAATAAAAGTTTAAAAAATATATTTCATTGATCAACTTTAGTTTCATTTGGAAATGTTACAATAATTTGAATGCATTTACATTCTGAATTTTCCTGTAGAATATCCATAAAATTAATACTTCTTAATTTTGCTCATTTCTTCCAACATATATTTTCTGTCATATCTCCCACTAATTAAAAGAGCGTGTTTTAATGTTTCCATTTTCTGTATTGTGTTGTTGTGTTATGATTAAAAAGACAACTATGTCTCAAACTTAATCTTGTTAATATGAATATTATATTCTCTAATGTTTCTTCTTCCTGTTTTCATGCTTCCCAATGGTTCTTAAATATGTGCTGATATTATAATCCTAAACACATAATTGCTAATCGCGCCATTTGTTTCCTGAATAAAGAATGCTGCATTTCTGCCTCAGGAAAGTATTAAATACAGTAAATAATTATACCTTTCAGCAGGATTTTTTAGAAATATCTTTACTGGTTTTATGCCATATTTCAGCTATCTGAGAAATGGAATTTTGTTTTTAATAGCAGCCATATTAATAAATTATTTAATATGATTAAAAAAAACACATCAGACATATATAAAAATATGCAAGTTTATTCTTTTTTAAAGGTTTTAAATTATTCATAATATTCTGATTAACTGAGATGGAATTTTACAATAGTTTTTGAGGTATAAAAAGCTAAATGAATTTATAATCATCAACTATGAAAAACATAAATTTTACTTTATGTAACAGCAGCTTGCCAGAGGAGACCCTATGACGTAGAAATATAAAATGATTGACGTGCAGCAAAAAGATGCTGACATACAAAACTACTGACGGCCACCAGAGGGCGCGCTAATTCCCCAAAACTTTCTTTTTGTTTCTGTGACGTAAGGGAGTCGGTTTTTCCACATGTCATTATTGTGTCACTGAATGAGGTTTAAAATGACACCATCAATTAGACATGTGGGTACATTTGTCTGAAGTCTGATTATGCTGATGACAGCTGCTACATTTCAACTTTAGCTCAGATTCCTTTGCCCTAAATGACCTTCTTCTCTCCAGAAATAACAACCCCTTCAAAAAATCAGATTTTGTATTTTAGTATTTGAAATCCTGCCACCTGGGGGCGCAGTGTCAATAAACTATGTAGAAGAATCATGATTTAAGCTGGAAGGGGAAACAACATCATGCAGCTCATCCATTACTTGGTGGGATTTAGCCTTGAAAAGTAAACATATTCATTTCACTCACATGTTTCTCCTAACTGTGGGTAATTTTACCTGTGGAAACAAAGCTGCTCAGCAGTGATAAGGGCTGATTTCCTGTGGGGACAAATACATTTCCATTGATTACTGAGGAGGATATGATTAATTCTTAAACTGTTTTTTTTAATTAAAATTTAAATATAACAGGTAAATTGTTTTTAAGATGATAGTCCGTTTCCATTTTCCATTATGTTCTGAGAGATGTTTTTCCCTGACTAAAACAAACTTTGAAGTTAAAGAAAAAATATTATACATGTAATATAAATCACAGAAGGACAAAAACCTTTCATTGTGGAGTCATCTCCACGAAAGTGGAACTGTTTGAATTACCATCTTTACGTATGGAGGAAAAATGGGGATGCCTCTACCATAACTGTGAAGTATGGTGGTGGCAGCATCATTCTGTGGGCATGTTTTGCTGCAGGAGAAACTGGTGCACTTCAAAAAATATGGTATCTTTCAGAGTTTAACAACAAGTTTTTTGGTTGTTCTTTTTCATGTGAGAGGTGTTTTTTCAGCGAAAACCTAAAATAACTAAATAAAGCATGATAACTAATTTCCAGAATTCGTCATAGACTAGATTTTGGGATCATAATTAATAACATTTAGCTCAAAATCAACTTCAAATTAGATCAAATTAAATGAACCAATGAGCTGCAAAGCTGATGATGGACTGAGGAATTCAGGTTAGTTGATACCAAATCAGAATCCAATCGTTCAGAGGAAATTAGAAATAAAAGGTACCAAAGTGTGAACATAAACATTAACTGATATGCAAGAAATAAATATAAACCAGAGGGAACTTTGGTTTATAAGTGGTTATACCTTGGTTCATCAAGTTCAACAAATCATCCAACTTATTCAATATAAGACAGCATGTTAATGTCAAAAACAAACAAAAAAACCGTGTTGTGTTTGTGTAAACCATGAAGTCAAAGTAGCATATACCGCGTTTGCCTCTGAAACTAAGCAGGTCACCCAACACACACCAACCCAACACGTGGTTTTCTTTCTAGTATGTAAATACGGCGGAATAGTGACTGAAAACACAATAAAAACATAGAGAGAGTAAAATAACACACAAGCAAAACCACGGCAAATACTGAAACCATGACCTCTTAACGTTCTTTGCAACATTTCTTTAGCTGGGTGAATGAGAGCACAGATTGATGTGGGTACAAACTGTCCTTGGAGCGTGAAGCAGTGTGGTTTCATTTTTCAGAGTTGAGTAGTTTTTAGCTTCATTTACTCAATTACATTTACTTAAACAACTTTTTAGAAAAAATACTTTTTGAAGTATTTTTACATCAAAGAGTTAAAATACCTTTTATATTTTTTACTTTAGTAATTTTATTATGAAAAAAGTGTTCAGTTACTTGAGTAACATTTCTGGATTTTCTACCCATTGAATGAAAAACAGAGATGTTTTAGCCAAAAAGTCACCAGACACACACTGACAGTTTTGTTAAAGATGATCTTTCCTCCTCTGTCTATTTGATGTGATAGATTGATGCCAAATAGTGAAAAGAAAATGCTACATAGGTTTCAAAACTTTTTATAAATGTAGATCTGAAAAGTGTGATTTGTATTTGCTATTAAAATTTTTTCATCTTAAATGCTGAAATCCATGTGAGATTATCTTTCATTTCTCATAATTATAAGTCTTTAAGTGTTATTTCAGTTACTTAGTGTGATTCCACATACAACCGCGAGGGGGCGCCGGTCTCACTGGTCGCATAGGGAAGGTTGGGCACACAGAAGAAGAATAAGCCTCCTGTTGGATGCTAACAGGAAGTGTCTCATCTTTTCACAGGTCAGTAAAATGTATATACTGGTATCCTTTACGAGTTGAAGAGATATTTTGAATCGAGTGTCGACTCGTGAGTCACGTTGTTCAGTTTTTGATTTGCATTGTGAAGTAAACGAGGCATATTTCTGGAGGCTAATTAATGCTAATGCTAACGGACTTTGTACATGTTTATGAGCTCGTTGAGAAACAGCTGAATGACTGCTGAATTCAGTTTGAATTTATTGTATTTTGCACATTTTGAAACGGTTTTCACACATGAAATGATATTGTTTTGGTATCTTTATTTATGGACATTTTGTAAAAGGTTGTTGGAAAAACCCGAGAAACCATTTTATAATGTCGTTTCATACCAGATGTGGTTGTGTTGATTAATGTATTTCACAGATTTGTAATAAATTTCTCCGGTTGGCCACAGCGGTGGGAATCTGAGTCCTGTGTGTTATTTTACATATGCCATGAGTTTGTCACTTTTAATTCTCTGATAATTCACACAAACAAAGCAACGCATGACAGTTTGGAGTCTCAGGAAAAATTACGTCATGATGATAAAAATGCTTTTTTTGGCCTGAAGTGTTAATTTGAATTAATAAATAACTGGCCGGTAAGTTAAGTTAGCAGAAACTTTGGAGATGAAAACCTTTGGCAGTTTGTGCTGTGCTTTTTAAATTGAACCTTTCCCTTAGTTTTAGTAATCTTTTTGCTTTTGCTCTTTAGTATTTTATTTTCTATCTTATATTCTGCTGTGTTGCAGATCAATCTCAGATAGCAGTTATTGAGCTCCCTTCTTTGTTTTGCCATTTAGATCTTCTTCTTTTTCTCACTGTTCCTCATTGCATGATTTTTTTTAATTTCACTGATTAAGGCAGTAATGCTAGTTGTTAGTATTTAACAGTATTTTCCCCTGAAACTCTTGTCTATAATTTCACATGACAAAGAATGACATGCCTGAAACATTTACCATCTTTCAGGCATGTGACTCATAGCTGAATCTGTGTGGGAGGGAGATGGACTCTAAAATCATGAAAGAAATACTGAAACTGTGAATAAGTGACATGTAGTTTAACTTTGTTTGTTAGGACAAAGTTCAATCTGACCTAACATGACTTCAGAGTCCTACGCATTCAAAAGTAAATTATCTCTTGAAAACATCAGTCCAAAGTCTTTATTGTCCCATGTGAACAAAACTGTTACTCTGTACTCCTTTGTGTTATCTGAGGTCAGAGTGAGAGGGCTTTTTTGTTTTGTTTTCAGAACAGAACTGGCACAGTCAGAATACAGAGAATAAAACCACACATAAAACCCCACACAGTTCTTGGATAGAAAAAGGTCAAGCTACAGGTGCCACTCTGCAGAAAAATAATGACATTTAATTAGGATGCGGTTGTTGGTTTTTCTAGAAAAGAATTTATGTATTTCGTCTAGTTTAATCCTGTACAACAAAATTCACTGAAGATTTAAACAACATGATTCGTCGTTCTTTAAAAAATATGGGATATTTGTGAACGTTTGTCCATCTTGTGCTTGTTCTGTGCAGAGTATCAGGAATCAGAGGGGAAATAGGAAGGAAACATATTTCTCAGCTGAATGAGCTGTTTTAATGAGCTGATAGTGGCAAGAATAATCAATGAGTTTTTACGACTAATACCGAGAAGAAATTTGTGGTTTGGTTGACATTTTCACTGGGGCAGACCCATTATTTGTAGAAAAGAATAAAAACCTTTCTTCTTACAGTAGTTTGGAGGTAAATATTTAGTTTACACACTAAATATTAAACAAAATAATTAGCTAAGTATCCTAACTACATATTTATTTTGGAGCTAACTATTTTGTTTGAAACTGTGACATTTACAAGAAATAAATGAAAGAAATAAATACAGTTATAATATTACTTTGAACAATTCTATATAACCCAAATCATTTCTGTTAATTTCAGTGTAACTTCACAAATGGTTCCCCATATAATAATAATATATGTATATCACTAAATTTAAAATTAAGCATAAACTGTCAATTACAATATGTATGAGAATCAAACATGATTTAGATGAATCCATTTAGCATAGTTTAGAGTTGTTTTATTTCACTAATCTTTATTTAAGCTCTTCTTGAATTACTTGCCAATAAAAATAAAAATGATTTTGATCTGCACAGTGTTGGTAGCACTTTTGCTTTGCAGGAAGAAGGTTCATCTTTCTGCAGAATGTGCATGTTTTCCCTACAGTCCAAAAACATGTCTGCCAGGTTAATTAGTCTCTTTGAATTCTCTCTAGGTGTGTGTGTGCATGTGTGTGTGTGTGTGTGTGTGTGTGTGTGTGTGTGTG